>NC_042997.1:146377853-146385353 GCF_006345805.1 Octopus sinensis
ACAATACATATGAAAATTAATTAAGAATATTTCTCAAACAACTACAATAACACTAGGATGTAGTTTTTACGATAACTTGTAATATTACAAGATGCATGAGCATATATGTATGTGCGCGCGCGTGTATGTGTATACTCGTGTATTTACATGCATGCATATATATAATATATATATGGATCTCCATACGTAAAACACACACATGTAAGTAGTGTACATAACTCCTCCTCACACACGCACATACACATATATATGCATACAAGTATATTTATGAATACACAAACACCCACACACACAAAGAAGCACATAGATGCAAAACAAGGTGAAAAAAATAGTACTCGAATACCAAAGGTAGAGTTATATGATATTTATTAAAGCTGAAAAAATCTTTACAAATTGTTCCCCAGGATCTTACCTGACCGTTCATCAGACAGTTGTAATATATACACATATATACATACATATATACCTATATGCGTGTGTGTATCAAGTTTGTATCAATCTATCTATCTATCTATCTATCTATCTATCTATCTATCTATCTATCTATCTATCTATCTATCTATCTATCTATCTATCTATCTATCTATGCATGTATGTATGTATATAGGCGCAGGAGTGGCTGTGTGGTAGGTAGCTTGCTTACCAACCACTTTGGGCAAGTGTCTTCTACTATAGCCTCGGGCCGACCAAAGCTTTGTGAATGGATTTGGTAGACGGAAACTAAAAGAAGCCCGTTGTATATTTGTATATGTTATATATATATATATATATATATATATATATATATATATATATGCGCGTGTGTGTGTGTGCTTGTGTGTCTGTTTGTTCCCCCAACATTTCTTGACAACCAATGCTGGTGTTTTTACGTCCCCGTAAATTAGTGGTTCGGCAAAAGAGACCGATAGAATAAGTACTAGGCTTACAAACAATAAGTCCTGGGGTCGATTTGCTCGACTAAAGGCGGTGCTCCAGCATGGCCGCAGTCAAATGACTGAAACAAGTAAAAGAGTAAAAGTGTATATATATATATATATATATAGATCTATATGTATATCTCTATCTATCTAAATATATATATATATATATATATAGAAAGAGAGAGAGAGAGAGAGAGAGAGAGAGAGAGAGATGCACACACACACACACACACAAATAAACCAAACACACACAGATATTCTTTATTTATATTTCTTTTATAATTCTCTTTGCCCATTTACCACCAACATCCATCAAGATGCAAAGCCTAATCACTCAACTTGTCATCCTTTCACCGAATAAAACCATAGTGTTATTTTTTTACTGGGTCACTAATTGTGTTTGAAAAGGCTTCTTTTTGATTTGTAGGTCAGAATAATTGAAGCCCCTTACTCCTAAGTCCATGCCCAAGCGTCACCCTAACAATAGGACCCCTTTCTCCACTGTGGTAGCGTTTTTTTTCTTTCTCTTTTGTTTTTCTTGCTTACTGTAGGTTCATGGAAAACGAGTTCCCTTGACGAATAATGAATGGTGGAATAGCTTGAAGTCCTCTCTGTTCTGTTTGTTGATGCTTACTTCTGAGAAGCGAAGTTAAAAGGATTTCGTCCTAGGAGGTACTGCCGATATCACCCACAAAGTGAAGTTGAAAAAAGAAGTCCCTTGTCCTTCTATTCCTTTCTTCTTCTCTTCTTCTTCTTCTTATTCTTATTCTTCTTATTATTATTATTATTATTATTATTATTATTATTTTATTATTGTTTTATTATTGTTGTTGTGTTGTTGTTGTTGTTGTTGTTGTTGTTTGTTATATTATTATTATTATATTATTATTATTATATTATTATTATTATTATTATATTATTATTATTATTATTATTACCATTATTATTATTTTCTTTCATGAAGATCGGTGAGCTGGCAGAAACGTTAGCATGCCGGGTGAAATGCGTGGCCGTATTTCCTCTGTCGCCACGTTCTGAGTTCAAATTCCGCCGAGGTCGACTTTGCCTTTCATCCTTTTGGGGTCGATGTAATCGACTTAATCCGTTTGTCTGTCCTTGTTTGTCCTCTCTGTTTAGCCCCTTGTGAGTAGTAAATAAATAGGTATTTAGCCCATCGCTACGTTCTGAGTTCAAATTCCGCCAAGGTCGACTTTGGTTTTCATCATTTCAGGGTCGATAAAGTAAGTACCAGTTGTGTACTCGGATCGATTGTAATCGACTGGCCCCTTCCCCCAAAATTTCAGGCCTTGTGCCTATAATAGAAAAGATTATTATTATTGTTGTTATTATTATTATTATTATTATCATATTATTATTATCAAGACTCTCATCTTTGCAACGAAAGTTTTGGAACCAAGCTTGAATTGCACGTTTATTGCAGTTCCGTGGTCAATTGCATGTTTGACGTCACGAGTAATTCTTGTTACATTGAGTTCTCGAATTTGTTTTTGTTCACTTTTATTTTGACAACCTAAGATAATTAAGAATAAATGCTGAAAGCAAAACCATTAACATAAACCAACGCAACAAATTATGTATAAAATTACATGTGCCTAGCTAAATAAAATTCGAAAATAAGCATCAAAATTTAAAATAAGAAATATCGCAATTACCTTATTATACTAAGGGAAACGTCCTGTTGTCGTCTCTTCCCAATATGCTAATTTTGGTTTTGGCGTATACCGGCCAGTTAGTGACCGTTTGACCCTGAATAAATTTCTGTTGCATTATTTCACTTGTATTTATTCCAGTCACTCTTTGAGTTATACCTTTCTATTTTTTTAGTTGGGTTGACCCTTTACAAGATCATGAAGACTGATAGGAGGGAAGATGGAAGTAATCCTGAAACGACGTATCAAAAATGACCACAAATGATATGCAGCAATTGAATAAAATTCAATCTTTAAAGTTTCGTATTGTAGCAAAACTCGAAACCGAGTAGTCAAATTAAGAAGTTTAAGTTACGCCATAGTACAAACTTATTGACAGAAAAGGTCGAGTTATTGACTAATCAGCAACCAGACTTCACGTGATAGGTTCTTCTATATCGTTCTGGAACATGTCAGTACAAGGGCTGTTTGTAATATAAGAGGCTT
Organism: Octopus sinensis; assembly: GCF_006345805.1. Taxonomy (NCBI): domain Eukaryota; kingdom Metazoa; phylum Mollusca; class Cephalopoda; order Octopoda; family Octopodidae; genus Octopus; species Octopus sinensis. The sequence continues at coordinate 146,380,930 of NC_042997.1, forward strand.
GCTTTTAGCGTCAATTTTCTAAGTGTGTGAAGGCGGCGAGCCAGCAGAGACGTTAGCACGCCGAGCGAAGTGCTTCGCGGTATTTCGCCCGTCGCTACGTTCTGAGTTCAAATTCCGCCGAGGTTGACTTTGCCTTTCATCCTTTGGGGGGTCGATAAATTAAGTACCAGTTACGCATTGGGGTCTATGTAATCGACTTAATCCCTTTGTCTATCCTCGTTTGTCCCCTCTATGTTTAGCCCCTTGTGGGCAATAAAGAAATAAGAAACGTTAGCACGCCGAGTGAAATGCTTAGCGGTATTTCGTCTGTCGTTACGTTCTGAGTTCGAATTCCGCAGAGGTCGACTTTGCCTTTCATCCTTTCGGGATCGATTGAATAAGTACCAGATACGCACTGGGGTCGATGTAAGCGACTTAATCCGTTTGTCTGTCCTTGTTTGTCCCCTCTGTGTTTGGCCCCTTGTGGGTAGTAAAGAAATAGGTATTTTGTCTGTCTTTACGTTCTGAGTTCGAATTCCGCCGAGGTCGACTTTGCCTTTCATTCTTTCGGGGTCGAGTAAATAAGTACCAACTGCGTACTGGGGTCGATCTAATCGACTGGTCCCCTCCCCCAAAATTTTGGGCCTTGTGCCTAGAGTAGAAAAGAATTTTCTAAGTGCGTGGTGACATGCAGTCAACTCCATATACTCTCTTGCCGTTTTTAATAGTCGTTTTAACGACATTTTGCTCAACGTGGATACGGCGATATACTTAGATGATATCAATCAACTGTGTATATTTTCTCTTGTCTTGACAAACTTCAGTACAGACTTTTGTAATCAACTATAAATAACACATCTGAATTGTTCCTTCAATTGTGTTAAATTGTTGTGGAGCTTCATAACCCATGACCAACCTCAATATTACGAGTGTGGTGAAATAAAATTTATTATTAAATCTTTGCTTGGTGTTGTTACATCAATCGAATGCAGCCTCACATGCATATTCATCCAAGCAACAGTAACTTCTATATTTCTAATCCCTTCAAGCAAAACAGGTTTCTGTTTTTCATAATTAACACTAAAAACTACATCTGTCTAGAAATTTTCAAACAAATCAAATCTGGTGTGTGAAACTGAAATGATCTGATATAGCCTTGAATGTTCTTCTTTCATCATAAACTAGCTGTATCGCCCGGCGTTGCTCGGGTTTGTTTCGACCCTTTAGAATTGGAATTTTTGAAAAGTAAAAATTTTGCATTATGTAGCTTGTTATTCTCTTTAAGTGAACATTTTTCTGGTTGAAATACACCGAAAAATGGCGACATAACAGTTTAAAAATCGTAAAAAGTAGGGATTTTCATAGAAAAAAAGCACCTTTTTTATGTAAATAATTTTTGGTGGTAATATGGTCCGATTTGAATTTTTTCTTCTACGGAATGAAGAGCAAGCCTTCTTCTATCATACTCTCAATTTTAGTCAACTTGTGCCACAGGGTCTCGGAGGAGATAGTGTTAGTTGAAGGCTACCAAACTTGCCATATACAGACAACTTCAGCTTTATATATAGAGAGATTTGATCTAACAGAGCTAACCAAGAGTTACACAAGAAGCAAAAATAACAACATCAAATGAACAAACGATAGTGGAGCACCCTAGTCTCTCGACCTGCTAGAATTACCACTATAAAACTTCATAAATATGTCTGGATGATGTAATTCTGATTATTAGAATCCTTGAAACAAATACAAGATTGGTCACAGCAGGAAATCAGATCGAACACTGTAAAATTTATCATAAATGTATCTCCCAACACGTGCAGACGTCATCGAAAAGCAGGAAAGTAACGACACTGCATAAAAAATGAAGGAAAAACTATAAATGTATTTGCTACCAAATTCCCGCACAGCTACGAACACATGCTCCAGCGTTTACGAAGCATATATAAACATTTCAGTGAGAATATTCAATAACAACAATATAAAAAGAAGTGATTTTATTATCTCTCTTCTCAGCATCACAGCGCTGCATGGAATGCATTAAAACTTTTCTCGTTAATTTAGAAGCCAAAAAAAAAAAGTCAAAAATGTCATCAAAGATAAACCTAAAAAGTAATTTTAAAATGTTTGAAATACTACGATACAAAGGCCTAAAAAAAAAAAAAAAGAAACAGTTTTATGCAGCAAGACAAATTTCTCCTACAGTCTTAGTACAGAAAGTAAGCATAGTACAATGTAGTCCAAAATACATTATACCAAAGAAAAAAGACGAGATCATCAAGGTTTATAGGCTCTTGATCAAAGTCGTGTTCGATTGCAATTGACCTCAGGCCAAACAACATCAGCAATAACAACTGTAATAAGACGACGTATAAATAGACAGGAGGGTGAAAGTGCAACATTCCCACACTGCCTCTCAGCACGACATGTACGCTGGATGTGACACCATGGCACAGGAGAAACATACTCACGGTCGATGTAGTTGACTGAACTCTCTGAAGGTGGTATTCAATCATAAACACAGTGCATGAGTGGAATTAGTTGCTTCCCAACCACATGGTTCTGGGTTCAGTCCCACCGTGGGCAAGTATCTTCAACTGTAGCCTCTGGTTGACTAAAACATTGTGAGTGGATTTGGTAGACGGAAACTGAAAGAAGCCCGACATATGTGTGTGTGTGTGTTTGTGTGTGTGTGTATGTATATGTATGTATATTTATACCTTACTTTCCTTTAATTTTCTCTGTCGTTTGTACTCTGTGTAAGTTGGATGTAATAATTCTGCTTGTTCCTCCATTACTTAGCCCGTCCGTTACGCCTCTACGTGATTAGTTGAAGGAGGAAGGGAGATGTCGGGGAGGGGAGGCATAGGTAGTGGTACTGAAATGTGTAATTTTTTTAACTGAGTATTTTTCTCTGTTACTTATCCCGTTTGTAACGCTTTCACGTGGTTAGTTGAAGGAAAAGGTGAAGAACGAAAGAAAAAGGTGAGGGAAATAAAGGATAAAGCGAAGAGTGATAGAGAAATAAGAAGCGTGTTGTGTATTACGGATTCCATGGACAGACGTTTACGGATTCCATGGACAGCGAGGCTCACCAATGGAGAAGTTCTTAAGCAGATCAGGCCGAAAATGTCGCTAGAAGCTAGGATCACCAAGCATAGATTGGCATATTTTGGTCATATTATGCGGAGAAAATCCCTGGAGAAGGACACCATGCTCGGAATGGTTCGTGGCAAGAGAGGAAGAGGCTGACCAAGAACCCGCTGGTCTTCAGAAATAACCCAATATGTTTACCATTAATTGCGTGAAATATTCCCGCTATTTAATATAAATATCTACACATCTATACTTAAATATTCAGTCGTCAGAAAGTCTTTACTCTTTGCTTTCTCCCGCTTTGCATGTATACATATTTATATATATTTTGTATTTCATACCCAAGCTGTTATATTTAATACATGGTGGTTGTCTACTCCTTATGCAGAGTCTGACCACCTCCTCTATATATACACCTTAGATCCATCATGCTCGTCTGATGTGGCTTTTCAAACCAGACAATGTATTGAAAAGACACCCACATAAATTGCATATCTGTTTTGGGACCACCAAGAGCTGCAGTTAATTGCTGATCTTTGAGTATCTTAAAATGTCTTTTGAGGCCTCCGTTTGATTTGCAGGCCTTATGGCATACATGACATTGAAAGATGTGCACAGACATATAGGCAGAATATACTAATGTATGTATATATATATATACATACATATATATGTGTGTGTGTGTGTGTTTGTACCTGTGTTTATCTCCCCATCACCGCTTGAGAACCGTTGTTTACGTGTTTACGTCCCTTGGCGATTCAGCAAAACAGACCGATAGAATAAATACTAGGGCTTAAAAGATAAGTCCAGGGGAGGTCGATTTGTTCGACTAAAACCCTTCAAGACTGTGCTCCAGTATGACCGCAGTCTAATGAGTGAAACAAGTAACAAAATAAAAAAATATAAAAGAATGAGGTTAAACGAGACTAAAAATAAAGATTAAAACTATGTAAACAAACCTCGGTTAACGTTTCTCACGTTGTCCATGTGAAACGAAGAAATAAAGACGAGAAAACGCAGTAGGAACGAGGAAATAACTATGATATAAAAGAAAAAAAATCAACCAATAGAATTAAAGAACAAAAGACGAAGGAAGGCGACTATATGTAATCGGTAGCAGGTAAATTCTCCTCGTATCACAACCTGCCGACTTAACAAAAGAAGGACACTTTTGTTAATGTGGTCGGAGTTATAAATTATGTCTAAATAAAAGTAAGCGACGAGATGCTCATAGCTGGAACCCTTTTCAGTATAGGTAAGCCTCCTCAATCAGAACTGACGTAACATATATGCATATAAATATACAGAACGTATGTGTGTGTGTGTGTATACCATTTACGTGTATATGCATA
>NC_042997.1:146390353-146397853 GCF_006345805.1 Octopus sinensis
ATATCTGTGTGTGTGTGTGTGTGTGTGTATGTGTGTGTGTGTATGAGCACAGGACGTTACAAACATGAACAACAAAATAAATACGAAGTACGAGTACATGGAATATGAACTATTTTTTCGAACAACGAAAGACACATAGTGAAAACAAACAGGAAGAGCTGCTAAGCCTAAACGAGGTTGTGATATATATGTATATGTATATATACATATACATCCACCTATATATGCGTACACTTGCATAGTGATGCATATATATAAATATATATCAAATGATGTGTGCATTTCTTTTTAGTCGTATGGTGAAACTAGCTTGCTGTTATCATTGATGTATTACAACTGCTTCAGATGATTCCTGTTTTTAAAGGTTTTTTTTTAACCCCGCCAAGGAGGTTATGTTTTTGCCGGCGTTGGTTTGGGAAATTGGGCGATTTTCAGCATGCGTGTATATGGGTGGAAATGAGCTGCTTGGCGGGGGTCTGCGCTCTCCGAGTGCTTTTCTAGTTTTTTAAGGTTTCGGTTAATTTTTCGAATTTTCCTTTTTAAATCACACTTTAAAATACGGATTTCGAATTCTTTTCTTAAATCCCAGCAATCGACCATTAAATATGTATGGGGAGAAAGGTACTGAAAAACATCAATACGTCAGACTAACAAACAAACGAGGAGAATATGCGTTGGTCATAAGATATGCTAAAAATGACAGCTAAATAGGCTTTAAATCAGGCGCCAATTTTTTTTTTTTTTGCATAATTGAATGAATCCCCGTGTACAAAACAAATTCGCAAAATTTTTCTGAAAATCCCCCAAGGTTAAATGGCGTGCGTAACGCAGAATTCTGCCAAATCATGTGTCTTTAACAACAATTAGCAAGTCTACTTAGCGAGGTTGGAAGCTGGCAGAATCATTAGCAAGCCGAGCTCAGTGGTATTTCGTTTGAGGTCAACTTAGCTTTTCATAATTTCGAACTCGATATGATAAGAACTAGTTGAACACCATGGTCGATGTAATAGACTTACCCATTTCTTCTAAATTACTGGCCTTTTGCCACAATTTGTAACCAATATATATACTTAGAAATTCTCTCGTTTATAATTCGGCGAAAATTATACTCTGAGGAAGCTTACGCTTCGCTGAAGAAGTCTAATAAAACCAAAGACTGTCCAAAATTCTCCGTCGCGATTGCTTAAATGATTACAACGTCATTAATCATTGAGCTCATATTGTCTTGTTGTCACTGCATTTGACACACTCAAATTAAATTGCGTTTATCAAAACCACAAATTTGTAAAGTTTTCCTTATATCTTCAGATTTATTTTTATTTTATTTATGCGCCCTTTTCAAGCCCAGCCAGGCTCATGGGCTCGGTTTCCCGGTTTCTGTGGCGTATGTGTTCCCCCATAGCTGGACGGGACGCCAGTCCATCGCAGCGTTACTCAAGAAACAGGAAGAAAGTTGGGACGAAAGACTATAACAGGGGTCACCACAACCCCCTGCCGGAGGCTGGTGGAGTTTGGGGTGTTTTCGCTCAATAAACACACACAACGCCCGGTCTGGGAATTGAAATCGCGTGTCTGCTGCCCTAACCACATTCAGATTATCATTTGAAAAAAACACCTTTGCGTAGTGCTGCTGGTAATACATTTTGTATATATATGCTTTGTATATATATGCACTCATCGGTGTATTTATATATGCGTCTACGTATACGTGTATTTTACATATGTGTATAATATGATATATATGTACATATATACATATATACGTATATATATATATATATATATATATCGTTTCTTTTATGCAAAAGTGTCTAAGTCCAAAACGTTGCTTTTTCAGTTGTGTCTGGGGAGAGTCATTCTCTTTTGGTGCCTTATGTTTAACGCACTCACCGGTAAAATTTCTACTTATTTCCTTTTTATTTTTCTAAAATTTTCGTTGCCTCTTGCAACCTTTTCAATAGTTTTGACTCTGCCCCTTACTCACACTGCATTCCTTTTTGTTTGTTTGTGCGCATGTATGTGGTTCAGTGTGTGTGTATTTTGCAACTTTGTATCGTGCTTGTAAGTATGGATGTGCATCTCCATATATGTGGACGTGTGCCTCCATGTGTGTCTCTATATGTTTGAACACACATACATGCATACATACATACATACATACATACATACATACATACATACATACATATATATATATATATATATATATATATATATGTTTCACCAAAATGGAGAAAATGTTACCAAATGAAAGCACCTACATCGCTGGAAATAAGAGCTAAAACGGTCTAATGCTGTATTTAACGCATATAAATGAAAGCATATCCACTAACGTCTGAAAATTATCCATAATCGTCTGAAAAGTGCCGATCGAGAATATTTAATACTGATGCGTCAGTATATATATATATATATATATGCGTATGTATGTATGTATATATATATATATAATATATATATATATATATATATATATTTACATATATATATATTTACATATATATATATATACCGAAAGACCAGTAGGTAGCTTGGTTGATAGCTAGATGGAGCTCTTGTTTCACATTTGCAATTTATTCCTTTATCATCACCGCTACCATCACTACTACACACACGAACAACCATAACAACGGCAACAACAGCCTTCTCTTACCTTTCATGCTCTCCTTTCAAATTGTTTCCCTTTTCATTTTCTTTTTTTTTTTGTTTTCTGTTTTCCTTACCTTCACTGATTTTCATTTCTTCATTTTGTTTTGGTTTTTATTTATTCATTTATTTATTTATTTATTTATTTTTCAAAAAATTATTTCGATGAATGCAGGTCAAGATCAAGCAAGTTTAAAAATAAAAAGAAATCACTATCAAAGAAGACAGTCTTGCGGTTTTTATGGGCTTTTATTACATATTTTTCCCTAACAGCAGGAAGCTTCTTGTTGGTGAAGCCAGTATGCTGCTGGGTTTTTATCACCGTTTTATATGCGTGTTTATGCGTGGTCATATGTTGTTTGTACGTTTCTCTGTGTTTCAACGTGTGGTAAAGAAGAGAAGGGTCTATTGTTGTTGTTGTTATTATTATTATTGTTATTGTTGTTGTAGGGTACGTGTGCCTATGTGCATATGTGCTTGATACTGGTTCACAACATCTCGTAGTATATGTACATATATGCATTCGCTTAGATTTCCAAACCATGACTTTTTTTTTAGAACGGGTATGGATTTGTGGATGGGAAATGACTTGAAATTTACTAGAAACAATACACGCACAAACGTAAACATATACATACGCATACAAACACACATATATACTCTCTCTCGCTTTCACACACCGCACGCACGCATACACACACATATACATGTCATTCTTTCTCTATATATCCCTATATATATACATACATATATATCGATATATATATCGATGTGTGAATGTGTGCATATATATATATATATATATATATACATATATATATATATATATACATATGTGTGTGTGTGTACATATATATATATACATATGTGTGTGTGTGTTCCTGTGTCTGTGAGTAAGTGTGTATATATCTCATCAAACTTGCAGGCGTATGTTAGTTGTTTAATTCTGAGAGTAAAGACAATGATGGACAGAAGGTTTGCGGTTTACTTTTCCATAAGGGTTGTTAGCAGATGACGGTGTAGCGACCGGTGCTGAGTTGTTCTGTTGTCAAAAACGATTGCTGTATATGCAGCCTTTATAGTATTGATTTCAAATTTTGGCACAAGGCCAGTAACTCCGGGGCAGGAGGAAAGTTAATTACATCGACCTCAGTGCTCAACTGATACTTATTTTATCGACCTCGAAAGGATGAAAGACAAAGTCGATCTCGGCAGAATTTGAACTCAGAACGTGATGACGGACGAAATACCGCTAAGCATTTTGCCCAGGGTGCTAACGATTCTGTCAGCTTCCTGCTATATGTAACCTTCATGACATTACCAGAAGCACAGCTCTCATTTCAACCATTCAGGATCCATTCAGGAACCTTTACTTATCCTTTTCATGTGGAGGCGCGTTGCTTAGTGACTAGGGTGTTGAACTCATGATCGTATGGTTGGGGTTTCGATTCCTGAACCGGGCGATGCGTTGTGTTCTTGAGCAAAACACTTCATTTCACGTTGCTCCAGTCCACTCAGCTGGCAAAAATGAGTAATCCTGCGACGGACCGGCGTCCCGTCCAGGTGGGGAATTTCTACGCTCCTGAAACCGGGAAACCGGCCTTTGTGAGCCTGGCAACGCTCGAGAAGGAATATTTATCCTTTTCATATATAAACAAAAGGCAAGCATTGTTACTCTATTTCTATTTTTTTACCCTGTTATTTTGTTATCAAGTTTGCTTCCAAAACACGGGGTTCGACTTTCGATCCTATTGTACCAATCTTGGGTATTTTCTTTTTATTACACAGCTATTAGCCGGAAGAATTTATACAACACCGGGCGAAATGCTTAGTGACATATATTCTAGCACTATAAGTTCTGTGTTCAGATTCAACCGAGACCGACCTTTCTTTCCATCATTTTGGGTTCAATAAAATAAGTACCAGTGGATCACTGGGGGCGATGTAATCTACTTAGCACCTCTCCTGAAATTACTGGCCTAGTACCAAAATTTTAAACCATATTTTGTGTAGGCGCGTGGCTTAGTGGTTAGAGCATTCGGCTCACAATCGTAAGGTCATAAGTTCGACTCTCGGCGGCGCGGTCTGTCTTTGAGAAATACACACACTGCGCGCTGCACCAGTCTACTCAGCTGGCAAAGATGAGTAGTTTCTACAATTCAAAGGACCAATCTTGTCCCATTCAGTATCACACTGAATCCCCCTGAGAACTACGTTAAGGGTACGTGTGTCTGTGGAGTACTCAGCCACTTGCACTTTAATTTTACGAGTAAACTGTTGCGTTGATTGGATCTACTGGAACCCTTATATTCATAACCGAAGGAATACCGGTTTGTTAACATGTTTGCTTCGCAACCACATGATTCCAGTTTCGATCCCATTCATATCAACACAAGGAAGTCACTTTTTAATATAGACATCTTTACGCAGAGTTCAAATCACTTCGGAGTCAATATTGTCTTTCAGCCCTCCAGGGTTTCCTAAGGAAAAAGATTGAATGATAACTTATCAGAGAAGATGACGTTATTCCGTTGAGCCACTGACCACTTCTAATTACCTACACACTATTTTTTCCGCCTATCCATGTCGATGGGGGACAGGAGAGGTTTAGCAACTGTAGCTTTCGCATGACATCCTGCTTTATGGGGCTCACGACGAATGCATTACGTTGGCTCAGGGTTCCTTCTCGAGCCATGCCAGGCTCATAAAGTCCGGTTTCCCAGTTTCAGTGGCGTAGAAATTCCCCACCTGATAGGACGCCGGTCCGTCGCAGGATTACTCATTTTGGCCAGCTGAATGGACTGGAGCAAATTGAAATGAAATGTTTTGCTCAAGAACACAACGTATCGCCCACTTCAGGAATCGAAATCACAACCTTACGATCATGAATTCAACACCCTAACCAGTAAACCACGCGCCTCCACACGTTGGCTCAGGATTGGCAAAGTGTTGCTTTAGTTCTATTGTCACTTTCGCTGCCGTAGTTCGATGTTTTTTTGATACGTTTCACTATTCTGCGGTTGTTCTGTGAGCTTTGTCTTCCATCCCGATACACGCAGATTTATGCTTGTGTGCATGTCTGCATGTGTATACATATATTACTATCTCTATAAGACTATAGACTATTAATGTTCCACAAGATTCATTAAGTACTCACATATTTAGGCCTCTGCCCATTGACTATCTATTACTTGTTTCAGTCATTAGACTGTGACCATGCTCGGGCACCGTCTTGAAGAACTTATACTCGAACGAATCGAACCCAGTATTTATATTTTAAACCGGGTACTTATTCAATCAATAACTTTTGCCGAACCGCTATGTCATCAGGACATAAACACACCAAGACACACACACATCGGGATGTAATATCTATTCCAACTTGACGGTGAATGTTCTATTAGAACAAACTTTATTGCGGTAGTTGCCATTGGATTTTCGTGCAAAATGCATTCTTGTTTATACCGATAGAAGGGAAATTTATATCCGCTGCCTCCAGCGCCGAGATCACCAGATTAAGGAATACCGATCTCTTTTGGTCTTGTCAATGATGGACACTCGACAGCTACAACCGCTAGAGACAGCAGCGATTCACTCCCCTGCCTGCGATACATAGACTGACAATGCCAGAACAGGTACAAGTGTCGCGATTAACCAGTTAGCTTGATAAAGAATATATATTAACGACACCAGTTGCGAATATATATTCATAAACAACACGCTAATAAAATTCTGGTATTTCCTAAAACTTTTAGCGCTCACAATTTTTGATCATTCATATCTACGTTCGCCCACCTTTGTATGTATATTAATTATACTGTTTGTAGTCAAACAGTTTTTTTTTCATGGCAACTACGCTCCATAAATTATTTTTTTTGTCATTTGAGCACGAACACACATCAGTTATTCGTTTGAAAAATTTCCATTGGAAATAGGTTCTTCAATAAATATTTTCGACTCAAAAAATTAAGTCAGAGAAGGAAACAGCACTTTTTTAAAGAAAAGGGAGTTCTTCGTAATGAGAAGGGTGTCAAAACATCATAGTAGGACAATGAAGATACACCGTGGCCGCGTATACTGGAATTGTAGTAGAAGAGAATGTTAAAAGTTTTTATCCGTTAGAAGAGGCACGTGGTTCGAAAGGGGAACCGTTCCATTTAGATGTTTAATTTTCTTTATCTTCTGCTAAATCAAGACTTGACAACGACTAGGTTTTGTAAAGATGAACTAGGAATTATAAAAGTTATTTACAGAAGATTTACTCAAACACACAGGTGAACACACCACACAAACATACACACATATTCTCTCTCTCTCTCTCTCTCTCTCTCTCTCTCTCTCTCTCTCTCTCTCTCTCTCTCTTTCTATATATATATATATATATATATATATATATATATATATATACACATACACACATATATATGTGGAGTGGGGCTGTGTGGTAAGACGCTTGCTTCCCAACCACATGGTTCCGACTTCAGACGCACTGCGTGGCACCTTGCCGAATGTTTTCTACTATAGCCTCGGGCTATAGTAAAGCCTTATGAGTGAATTTGGTAGACGGAATCTGAAAGAAGCCCGTTGTGTATATATATATATATACATACATACACACACACACATATATATATATATGTAAGTATTTGTGTATCTCTGTTTGTTCCCCCCACCATAGCCTGACAACTGATATTGGCGTGTTTACATCCCTGTAACTTTGTGGTACTCCAGCATGGCCGCAATCAAATGACTGAAGCAAGTAAAAGAATAAAAGACAAAAGAATATATATATATATATATATATGCACATACACACACATACATATATCGTATGTAAATATTATATATATGCGT
>NC_042997.1:146402853-146407853 GCF_006345805.1 Octopus sinensis
ATATATGAATAGACACCAATAATGATCGAGGACTTGTACTATGTTTTCAGTTATGGGATGTATTTATTGAAATAGAAATAATGCTACTCATAATTGTCGATTAGTTCCAAATGAAGGTAAAAGAGGTATTTTGAAACAGTCCGTATATGTTTAAGTAAAGGCCTGGAAGGAAGAAATAAACAAGAGATTTCCTGTCTCGCTGCCTTTTGTGTTCAAATATTTATAATTATGTTTATGATCATGAAATTATTTACACCTTTAAAGGTCCCATACCTAAATATGAATGTCTTAGAAGGAGGTTGGCTCTGTAATATTTAGCAGTCGTGCACACGGACATCGCCAGCTTGCATCATGTCTTGCTGTTTTTGTGGGAGGGAAGTATTGCTGGAAGCTGCTAAAATCAGAGGGATGAAGAGAAATGAATACAGAAGTTTAAAGAAGATAGAAAAGAGGAAGATATAAGAGAGAGAGAGAGAGAGAGAGAGAGAGAGAGAGAGAGAGAGAGAGAGAGAGAGAGAGAGAGAGAGAGAGAGAGAGAGAGATAAAAAACTACATTGAGGAAACTTTGAGAAAAAAATATTGCGTATTTTGTTTGATTTGTACAGCGAGCACTTCCCGCTGACAGTGTTCAACTTGTGCTGAGTTCGACCCTAATAGACTTCAGTAGAATATTCTATTCTCTTTCGTCTTTTAATCTTACCGCCTCTATTAAACCTTTTTCTTCTTCCCTTTCTTATTTTGTCTAAGAAGAGTAAATGAGGAGAAAGCAACGAGCAAAGTTGAGGGTGGGCGGTGAAGCATAGGGTGTGAATAAAAGCCGTACAGAGAGGGATATTTTGAAGTGGAAACCTGTGTCATAAAAGAAAGCTTTTAGTTGCATATATGCGAAACAAAACACAACAAAAGAGTGCAGTGGAGGGGCAAGCAGTTAAAATGGGAGAATAAACAACGAGTAAAGTAAGGTCAGGCGAAAGATGCAAAGAGGAAGGTAAGAAGGGGGAAAAGAAGGAAAGAAGGGTCATGTTTTCATTGACATTTTCTGTTGTATTCAAAGTTTGATGGAAAATAGGTAGCTTGAGTCAAGAGCTTCTAGGGTACTTCAGAAAAGAAATTTAACCTCTAACAATTCTTTCTCCGTCTATATACAAGGAGGGATGGTATGTTATGTGTGTTTTGTGTCTGGGTGTATATGCATATACATGAACATATAAATATACATTGTTACCGACATACATACATGCATTCTCCCTCTAAGATTCTTTAGGTGAATATATACATCGACAGCTCAACCAGCACACCAGCTCAACTACACATTTACAAACACCGGGAAGTCTCTTAACTCGAAAAGTCTTATCGCTTTGTAAGCGACCGACTTGAACTAACAAGAACTTAAATAAAATTTATACACCTACATTATTATTATTATTATGATGCCTGCCCCCTCGTTATCAAGTATGGCCATTGCACGAAGCTTAACTGTTACTGGTGCTGTGATCGAATGTGACTTTTTAGCCCAGCTAAAGATCTACAATGTCTTGTAGAGAATTGGCAAACTTTTACCAGTAATAGCCGGCTGTAGTTGTAACTGGACTTCATGTACCTTTGCATGTCGTTTAAGTCCTCCTGCCTAATTACACTCTCTTCCACATGCCCGACATACATACATACATACATACATACATAAATACATACATACATACATACATACACACACATACATACATACATACATGCATACATACATGCATGCATGCATACATACATACATACATACATGCATACATACACATACATACATACATACATACATACATACATACATACATACATACATACATACATACAACGTTTGTCATGGGCAGTCAAATTTCGCTGTTACAATATATAGAATATCAGTATGACTGGCATGCGGTGACTGGACACTTCCCACTGATGATTTCCAGAAGAATGAAAACAGATGATATGAGAATTACGATACCATGACAGAGGATTCTCATCTGTTCCATTTTGTGTGTGTGCTTTTATGCATCAAATACCTCTATGAGAGGGTTTCCCAATGTTAATAACGCATTATTTGGTGTTTACAAGACAGCCACATTAACTTGGATATATTGAGACTACCTTCCGCTGCTAATAACTGGAACACCCTCGTCGCACGTCATTTTCACTTGGCCGGCTATTCCATGTCCGACCTCACCGTCTTCGGCCTTGCCCTACACCATGGATCCACCAACTCTAGACTCCGCCTGGAACAGCGTTACGTTCTCACTCTACGTACTCAAACTCCTTTCGGACTCAACACAGCCCCCTCCTCTCAGTCACTTTCCCAACACTCCTTTCAGAAAAAAAAACATTTTATTCCAACTTATTTTATTTGTTTATTTTTTTATATTCTATTTTTTATTATTTTTTATTTAATTCTGTTAATTACTTTTTCTGTTACTGATTTTTAAATATATATCTGTTACAGATTAATTCACATAATCGTTTTCATTTCTTTTTTATTATCACTAATTTTTTGTTATTTATTGTTTAATTTTTTATTTTTTATATTCATATGCCATGCATTACACATACACACCCGCACACAAAATACCCACATCCTTGGCTACACCCTTGCATATATATATGCATACATATACGAATATATATTTACACATTATATACATACATATGTAGATATATAGATACACACACACACACACATATGTATATACAAATTTATATAGACAGCCGTATAGAATGTGTTACAAAAAAGGAAACCTATGTCACTAAATATGACTAGGGTGTTAGAACACTTACATTGCTAGGAATAAGAAGTAAGCCCTTATTTGTAGCAAGGTAGGTGTTCTAACATCCTACTCATCTTGGACTTTGGTCAATCCCATTACGAGCAATAGGTGGTTGATCTTTACAACATATCAGTAAGTAAATAATTGTAATTAAATGATGGGCATTTTATCAGGATAAACTATTAATTAGTACTATTAACATAATCTTAAGAACTATTATGATTACTTCAAAACGGCATGGCACTATCATTCTCTCTTTTTCCAGACTTATTGGCGTATTCCGTTATTGTAAATTTTAAATTTTACTTTTTTATTCTAAGTTTAGTCATTTACTCAACGTCCTGAAGAGTCGCATATGCAAAATGGTATGATTTAAATATATTAAACCTTTCATCTTTTTCTCGAAGCTCTTCCTCTTTTCCTTTCTTTTCTTTTCTTTTACGCATTTTCTTTCACTCTAATGAAGATCCATGTTCCAGATCGGATGTGTTACCAAATATGATGAATATCATTTTCAGAACTTTCAATGGTGACACCGTGGAATATTGGAAGCAGAAACAGCTGTTAGATGGGATACAGTCTGTTGGTATTAAATAGTAATAATTGATGTTAGTCAATTGTTGTTGATCAATATTTCTCTATTTTCTGTTTACTTTATATATATATATATATATATATATATATATATATATATATATATATATATATATATATATATATATAATATATATATATATATATACATATACATACATACGTTGTCGGTAAACCCTAATTTGAGCACCATTTTCATCTACCGTGCTGCTCAGGTAGTAACACCACATGACCTCAGCATTAATTTGCTTGCTCCATCTACGCCGTGTGTGGTGGTCCCTTTCTGGATATCGACAGGCTGGAGTCGGACCAGAATATCAGAGCCTGCCTGGTGGAACACTGTCACCATCATTGGCTTCAATTTCATTACCACCGTTATTCACAACGGTTTGTTTTTTCAGTAGTTTGTTTTTTCAGTCACTAATTTTGGGGTTAGTAGCCCGCGCTCTTAACCACTACGCCATATGGCTGTGGGCAAATGGTGTAGTGGTTAAGAACGCCGGCTACTAACTCCAAGATTCCGAATTCGATTCCAGAGTGACCTGAATAATAATAATAATAATAATAATAATAATAATAATAATAATAATAATAATAATAATAATAATATACCATCGAAAAATAGTTGGTTAGCGGTTTGGTGAATAGATCATATACTTCAGGTCTATAAATAGATTCGGCAGATGGTGGGGCGGTCAGCCATTGAGAGGGAAGAATCTTGAAAAGAAGCAATGCAACCTGTTCTAATTGTAAATACTAGTAGAAAAAAACAATAATACACACACACACATATATATATATTATATATATATATATATATATATATATATATATACAAATATATATATGTATATGTATATAAATATATATATTATATATATAAATTTATATATATATATATATATATATATATATATAATATATATATATATATATATAATATATATATACACACTTATACACTGATATTCAGGTCGTTGAATTTTTGAATTTCTGAATTCAGTTGTGTTGTTGCAATAAAATGTGTGTTTACGTATTTAGGTAATATATTAATGTTTTAAAGTTTTCTTGAGATGTTAGAGAATAATAGTAGGACTTTTGCAATTAAAAGGATGTTTACATTGTCGAATACTCAGGGAGAGTCAAAAAGAAAAGAAAACGAGTTGTAGATAGTAAATATTTAAGATTTACTAAATATGGTCTTTTGTATGACCGCACAGAGAGAAATGGGAAAATTCTTTTTTATTGTTAGTAGATTTATCTCTGGGCATAGTTTTTTGCGGTGTTTTTAAACTTATGACTTTTTCCCCCTGTCTGTGTTATCTCGAAAAATATAAAAAAATGGTTTTGTTTTTGTTTTTGCTTCGTTTGTGACACGTGTTTTCATATGCGTGTATGTGTGTCCTGTAAATTTCATGTAGTTGAGTAAACATTGTGATGTATGTTTGGTCCTATGGGTATTAAAATGTATATATGATTGTGTAGACATTCGAGTGTGTGTGTAATTACTCAATTTATGTACTTACTGTTTTCCATTTCTATTTTATAATTTGTAAACTTTCCGGTGTTGATTTCGCGTGTGTGTTTCGCATATGTTTCACTGAGACAGGAGGA
>NC_042997.1:146412853-146415353 GCF_006345805.1 Octopus sinensis
AATGACTGAGACAAGTAAAAGATAAAAGGAGTATACATACATACATACATACATACATACATTCATTCATTCATTCATTCATTCATTCATTCATTCATACATACATAGCAATGTTATAAGGATTTGGGATAGAGAGGAGAGACTGTGTACAGTTGTGGAAACTAACTGCCCAGCAGATGTTAGCATAATGCTGAAGATCAGTGAAAAAAGAGACTACCTACTTGGAACTATTGAGAAATCTGCAGTTACTCTCTACCCAGATTACAAATTCAGGCTTATACCTGTAATTACTGGGGCACTAGGATATGTAACACATTGCCTAAATACCAGTCTTGAGAAATTAGGTTTCACCAAACCGGAAAGGACAAAGCTGATTCGAAGACTACAGATCCAATCCATCACTGGAACTATAAAAATCTGTAAAAGTTTCCAGAATTTCATCGTTTAAGTATATATGAGCATGTCTAGATATGAAAGTATATGCATGAGAAGACATACATAAACAAAACATACAGATCTACACGTATGCGTGCGTGTGTACATACATACATACATACATACATACATACATACATACATACATACATACATACATACATACATACATACATACATACATACATACATACATACATACATACATACATACATACATACATACATACGTACATACATACGTACATACATACATGCATACATACATACCCTGTTGATGTTAAAATTCCAATGAAGGTGCCTTAGAAACTGGCTCTTTCTCTATTGGCAAGAAATCTTGAAATAAAACTGAATAATGGCATATATACGAATATATGCATGTCTGTTTCTCTTTGAGCTTTATTTAAGTTTTTCTCAACAGAGTAGAAGCCGGTCTCCAACAAAGAGACAAAACTTCCTGAATCAAGAAAGTTCCCGGTGCTTTTGAATAAGGAGCTGAGCTTGTGTGTCGGTTGAGCTGTGGATGTAGACACTCAAGTGTTTGTATTTATTCACCTGATGAATCTCAGATGGAGAATCTTTGGAATGTGATACAAATCCTCACTGTGCCACTAAAAGATTGGATTTGGAGAAACCGTGTCAGTTTCTTTTGTGCTTTCTTCGAAAAACTTAGTATATCTCCGCTTTTGTGCAAATATGTATGTTTGTATACATTTATATATTTATGTATGTATGCATGTTTATATGCTTGTATGTATGTATGTATGTATGTATGTATGTATGTATGTATGTATGTTTGTATATATGTATGTATATGAATGCATGTATGAATGCATATTTGTATGCACGCCTGTATTTATGTATGTATGTTTATATGTATGAATGTATGTATTAATGCATGTATGTATGTTTGTATGTATGTCTGCATGCATACTTACCCTCACTTTAATACTGAACTCAACACCAATTGTCAGCTGCTTTGGCAAAAATTTATTAGAAATTTTGGTTTTCTATTTAAATATCGGGACAAGATTGTTATAAGCTTTCCCAAGACCCAGCAAATAGCATATGGTATAATTAGGTGGAAAAGCTGTTAGTGAAATAGCTTAAGTCTACATTGACGATACTAATTCATAAAATTCAAATCCTTCTGTATTATATGTTAAATCCTGCTATTTATTAAATATATTAATTTTCTATTTGAATCTTCATAATTACTGGTATTAATCCCTAATTGATATTCCTAATTGAGTTTAGAGTAAGAAGAAAAGAAGGTTGATTACGAACGTGATGATCTTAAAAATATAAGCAACCAAATGGAATGTTAATATATACTGAAGTAAAAAAGAACGCCTATGGCTTGTTGGCATATTGCATAAATTTGGATTTAATTTAAAGGGTATAAAAGCAGCCTGAAAAAACAAAAAAAAAACAAATAAGTGCGATAGTATTCGACGTTCACCTCTCACAGAATTCCACACTTGGCCTCATGATCTCCCAGAAATAGCCGTCACACACACACACACACACACACACACACACACACACACACGCATGCACGCACGCACACACACACACACACACACGCACGCACGCACACACACACACATATGCTAGGCTCCGGTGATCTCTCCATGCGTCTCACACTGGGACACTTCATCTGTAATTACGTTGTTTATTTGGGGATTTGCTCAGTTATTGGCATCCCTGGAAACGTGACCAACCACTTCTTTGGCAACACAGTGGGATAAACTACTCAAACCACACCTAATATATGTATGTATATATATATATATATATATATATTATATATATATATATATATATATGTATGCATGCATTTATGCATGTATGTATTTATGTCATATCTTAAATGACATACATACATGTTTATATGACATATTTGATCGAAGGTTAACAAAGACTTGAAGGCGTGTGACTTAGTTATTAGTATTACCGTAGCTTCAGTTCTAAGACATTGTTGCTAGATATGTCATCGTATAAAACAATTCTTACGTCGTTCCAGTCTACTCTTCTGCAATGAATACCAGACGGGTGCCGGTAC
>NC_042997.1:146420353-146457853 GCF_006345805.1 Octopus sinensis
ATGAAAGTAAAAAATCAACCTCGGCAGAATTTGAATTCAGATCACGGGTGAAATAGTGTTAAGCATTTTGTCATGTGTACTAACGATTCTACAAGCTCGCTGGCTTATTATAGTGCTGATCAATACGTTTTACATGGTATAAAATTATCATTGATATGGGGTGTCAAAAGGATATGTTTTATGATTTTGTTAAAGTTATTAGGTAGAATTGAAGCATAAAATATATCAAATTAAATTAATCTAAATTTAATCTAAAAGAAGGATTAAGAAAGAGTTTTGTTGTTTCTGTTTTTGCAAAAACCAAATTATAAAAAGATATTTAACAGGAAACAATTTTCATTTATCTTGTTAGTTTTATATTTGTCTTCGACAGTTTGGTGGATCGACAATAAAGGAAGAGTGTAAAACTTTTACATCATTAAGTTTGGTCTCTGGAAGTCCTGGGTTTAAATTCTTCCAGGATCGACTTCATTTCTCGTTCTTGTAAAGAAGCGTACAGTAAATACATAAACAAACTGAGATTGAAATGATCAGAAAATAAACCTTTCGAAACAAAAACCGAAAAATCTATATTCCTTGTATGATAATAACGAATTAGGTGATGGATTATATGTTGTACGATATTTACATCCGATTAAGTTGTGTGTTTATTTTCAGTAGGAATTGTCTTTGACTCTCATCATTTCAGGATCGATAAAATAAATAGCAGTAAATTACTTAGGTCAGTTTAAATGAAAACATCTCTCCTTTAAATTTTGTGCTCTTCTACTTAAGAAAATATTATATCCTGTTCGACTGTTACATGCTTTACGATATTTAAGACTCCATACTGATAAGTCGAACAGTACAAATCTCCAGTTCATCACGTGGTTATATTTACAGTTAATATAATTTCGTTAGATTTACAGACATTGATTAACCTCCTCAACTTTATTTCTGTTACTGACGTCTGTAATAATAATTTGCTGTAAATAGTTTAAATATTTCAACGACGTGCTCGGTGTGAGACAAAATTTAATGAAATGTACTGAACGGATTAAATTTGTCA
The DNA here is from genome assembly GCF_006345805.1 of Octopus sinensis. Taxonomy (NCBI): domain Eukaryota; kingdom Metazoa; phylum Mollusca; class Cephalopoda; order Octopoda; family Octopodidae; genus Octopus; species Octopus sinensis. Next base: position 146,421,402 of record NC_042997.1, read on the forward strand.
CTCTTAGTAACCATTACTTTTGTAAATTTACGGCTAATATCATGCAAGACAGACTGAAGTATCTACTCGAATTTCATTGCAACAATTATTGTATTTATAAATTAGAAACAGTATTGGATATTGAATTAAAACGTAGTTAAGTGAATGTCAGTTTATTGACATTTGCAACGAAAGTAGATTAAATTTCACCGCTGAAAGTAAAGGAATATATCAGCATTTCACCAACGGAAAAATGCAAATATATAAGTAAATATTACATGGTAAATACTGTAAGTATAAATACGATAAATAGTTGCATATCTTTTTCCACCAGCCTCAATATATATTTTTTTTAAATGGACACAACTTTCTGATGACTTGTTATCTACGGTAAGAGTCTTGCTGTTTTTGGTATAAAGGAATATGTTTTGAGATGCCACATTGCACTTTCTATTGTATACATGAAGGGAAAAAAAGACAGAGTATGAGAGGGTTCAAATCAAGTCGTTATAGCTCTATATAGATTTGAATTCGGACAAAACACATATGGTTGTACAACATAACATATTTTTTTTCTTTTGCTTGTTAGCTTGATTATGGTCCGAAATCCAAGACCATGTGAAATAATGAAATAATCGCCGTAAAAATAAAAATTTCCGAAACTAGTAAAGTTAATCTTAGTTTGAGTAAGATTACATGCATGAAAATAATGTCATGAATTGAGTTTTAAACTAAATAGTAGATAAAAGAAGCCAAGTATGAAAATATATTTCATTATCCAAAGACGAATGATAAAATAAGGAGACCTTTGCTTTAAAAAAAATTAAATTAAAATAATCCAATGTTTGAAAAGATATAGGAAAATATGGACCATGGTCGTAAAACGTAACGTTTCTACAGTAATTGTAAAATTAAAATTTAATTCCTTTGACGAATGTTTTCACATGAGTTCATAGATTTTATAAGGATCTACATGAATTTCTTGCTTGGATACATTTAACACTGGAGAAACCTGAATTATATTTACTATGATATAACAGGAAACTTCATATGTCTTGTGATAGGCGGAAACGTCAGAGCAGCACTATTTTGTTGCAATATATCTCTTTGTTTTTAGAATTTTAGATCTTTTCGGTTTGAACGGCAGTTTTTTAAAATAATTTCCACGTAACTAAACACTTTTAAACTTCGTATACTGGTAGAATGTGTTTATAAAACATCTTTTTCCCTTGGCTTTATTGAGAAAATTCTATAGTTTGTAAGATATTTGTTGTTTTTTTTCTTCAATTCTGCAATTTCAACTAATCAATGACATCTATTGAGGTGAAAACATTCTGTGCCGTATGAATATGTCCCTCGTTTAAGAAACAGATTGGGTTTATTTACATTTCTGAAGAAAAAAAGATACCCTCCCCCCCCTAACCTTAACCCTAAAACAGATTGAAATGCAATAGATCGATACTAGGGTCATAATTATGGGTGACAATTTCATATGACACCTCTTGAAAAAACTGCCGTTCAAACCGAAAAGATCCCGTGTCAGTCCAGTAGGAATCCAACTGGTGTATTTTGAATGATATTGGTTTCACATTTTTGTACAAGGTCAGTTATTTCGGGTGAGGGCGTAAGTCGATCACTTTGACTACAGTGCTCAACTGGTACTTATTTTATCGACACCAAAATGATGAAAGGTAACGTAGACCTCGTCGGAATTTGAACTCAAAACGTAAAGACGCTTTTTATTTTGCCCGGCGTGCTAACGGTTCTACCAGCTCGCCTCGTTTATTGTGAATAAAGTATTCGAAAGCTATCGGCGCATTAATTTTTAATAGATTACTTATCATTGACAACTAATGATTTCTGATTTAAGCAGAGAGATAGCAATTGTGTGGAGGGAATTAGTCAATACCATCGACCCTAGTACAAAACTGGTTCATTATTTCATCAATCCCGGAAAAAGAAACAGGAATACTGACCTCACCGGAAGTTGAATCTGGAACAGGAAGAACCGAAAGAAACACCGTGAGGCATTTTGTTTAACTCCAGCGATTCCGCCATCTATCAGTCTATTGAAATTATATTTCAGCATAAAGCAATCGCTTTCATTGGCAAAAACTCACTTGAACATGCTTTTCAAATCATCAGCAGTCAAAATCATGTTGAAACTATTTCTGTCTGCCGTGGTGTTATTTGAAGTGGTCGTATCATATAACTAAATTTTTGAATAAAACATTCTTTTCTACTCTAGGCTCAAGGCCCGAAATGTTGGCGGAGGGGGCCAGTCGATTAGATCTACCCTAGTACGTAACTGGTACTTAATTTATCACCCCCGAAAGGATGAAAGACAAAGTCGACGTCGGCGGAATTTGAACTCAGAAAGTAAAGTCAGACTGTTAAACATTTCGCCTGGCGTGCTAACGTTTCTGCCAGCTCGCCGCCTTTTTTGAACAAAATATTGGATGGCCAAAGGTGTATGTAACACAATCCACACGAACTTTGGCAAAGGCGTTTTATTCGAAATACTATTTTTGCGGATGGATTATATATATAAGAAACAGTCCATATATTTCGTAGCTAGTAGAACTTCGGAAGTAATAACTATCCATACATATTAGAAAATATTTGAAAGCAATTTACTCATTATTATTTTACATACGAAGCTTGGATTTTAACTGCTCCATTCCCTAATTTTGGATTTCTATTTGCATTCACAACAACCCTTACTGTTAATTGTAAGCTATACAACCATTTTATCAGCTTATCGAACTTCGATACTTCCCGTATCGAAGTTCGATATTGTTCCTGAAAATTGTTTTTTTTTTACCTTCTACGGACTGCTCGAAGCTTACTGTCTTCCTACACCTATTTTATTTTTTTGTTTTTGTTAGTTGCTGTTTGGAGTCAAACTTGGTTATGAAGACGTATGTTCGATGGCATTCTTTGAGTGTCCATTGTGAAATTTATTGAGCTTGAAGTTATCCATTGTATGCCGATATTGGAAATAGATTGGGTGCTATTTCTTTCTTGCCGAGTAAAACTTTTTAATGCCAAAGTACAGTATTTCATCTTACAGATTTAATAGATTTAAGTGTAGCTCACAAATCATTGACGTCTTTTAATTTATATGAAACACAGATCAAAAGGTTTTGTTCCTACATGAAACTGTCATCCACCTGATCACAACGCCAGTGATATTTCCTGATGGCATTTGATATTTTGAATCATTAAATATTCAGGTACCCTCATACAGACAACTGTGTAAGCGTTTATTAAGCTCTAGCATGTCTAGTTAGTATCATGCCAGGTGTGAAGACGTGTAGTTTAGAGGTTAAGGTATTCGGCTTACGATCGTAAAGTCGTGAGTTCGATTCCCGGTGGCGTGTTATGATCTTGAACAAGACACTTTATCTCACATTGCTCCAACCCACTCAGCTGGCAAAAATGAGTTGTACTTGTATTTCAAAGGGCCAGCCTTGTCACATTTTGGGTCACGCTGAATCTCCCTGAGGACTACATTAAGAGTATGCATGTCCGTGGAGTGTTTAGCCACTTGCACATTAATCTCACGAGCAGGCCGTTCCATTGATCGGATCGACTAGAACACTCATCATCGACGGAGTACCTTCTTTAAAAAAAATGATGCCTGGTAATACTACCCATTCAGTGGAAAACACCTCCAGATCCACAGCCACTTTGAGACAAATTTTGCCGCCTTTATGACCATGTCGACAACCTTTTGCCTAGTGACCTCCATGATGCCCAACATGTTGAAGGCTCTGCAGCAAAGCTGATCCTTAATATATTTGGAAGCGTTGAAAGTGCTTGATGGAAGTGTAGGGAAATGCTGAGAGCGTATACTCAGAGTGGAGAGTAAAAAAAGGGGCGTATATATTTTGATGGATGGGAAAGCGTGATAAAAAATAGCGTAACTGGAGTAAAAAAAAGAGACAATGAAATAAAATTATTAATAATAATGTTTTTAACACATCAAATTTACACCTGCCAAAAGCTATCACTTGAAAACAAAACAAAAAAAAAATACTTTATTTATTGAGGTACAAAATAGACCTTTTACTTTTCGAAGATATTCTTTGAGATGTTCACATTTTCGATATTTTATCGAGTCATATCAAGAACCCCACCTGAAGAATATTTCAAATTATTATTGCTTTTTATTAATTACCAAACAGTTCCAATTTCGTCTGATTGTACAGGGGTTTATGAATGTGCGTACCTGCATAAGTCTTTAGTTTATTATTAATATATGTTTGTGCAATGGCATTGTGCATTCATTCTGCATGTAGATATATCCGCAATCATATTTTCCCAAATATAATAATTATTTAACAGGACAAACAATAGTGTATGATAATTAGTTATATAAATAATTAGTTCAATAGATAGTCTTATTCATGTATTTCGATGTGATTCTGTGTGTGTATGTGTGTGTGTGCGTGTGTGTGCGTGTTTGTGTATGTGTGTATGTAAGGAGATATGTGAGTACATGTGGATGCGTTTGGTTAGTCAGTTTACATCGACTTCTTCGTCCTCAGAACAAACATCGTCATCAGAACATACATCACTGGGGTCTGGTTGATGACTGTGAAGGCTGTGAGGATTGTGTATGGTAAGGTAGCTTCTGTTCGGACTGTCCACGACCAGTTCATTGTTGTTGACCTTACTTCTGTTATTACTGTGAGATAGAGAGGCGGAATTAGTAACGATTACACTCGCGCCATTACCACCATTTATTTTGTAGCGACTATTATTACTGCTACTAGTACTACTACTACTACTGCTAAGACTGACACCACTAACTCCACAAATGTCAATAGTAGCAGCCCCAACACTAACTCCGAGACCTACACCAGTATCACTTCCAGCACTACTACTAGCTACGCATAATCCAGCATTGTTACTACCACCGCTACTACTATCTTTGCTATTGTCTCCATCTTGCCGTACATGAACTTTGCGATGTCGTTCAAGATTGCTTTTGTGACTTGTAGCATAATCGCAGACAGAACACACAAAATCTTTCTGACCGTTATGAACAGACAGGTGTCTTTTAAGCAAGGCTTTTCGACAAAATCGCCGACCGCAATAGAAGCACGTATAGCCATGGTAATGAAATATCATGGCATGTTCACGAAGAGATGCTTTCGTTGTAAAAAGGATGCCGCAACATTCTAGAAGTTTGGAGCAAGCTTGATGCATTGTCAACATATGCCGCTTGAGATTGTTTCGCCGGTCAGTTGTATAACGACACTGTGGACAGGGGAATACTTTACGGCCATAGTTCAATTGTGTCAGTGAATCTGTAAAAACGGGTAACATGGAAGGGAAAGGATCAGTAGGATGGATCAATTTTTGATGCCCTTGTAAAGATGAAGTAAAAGATAAGGCTGAATGTTTACTGTCGGGTAAAAACTGTTGATGAGCTGCTGCTTGTAAGAGACTTGGTGTGGTCGCAGCTCCGTGGCTGTTGTGACCCATAGCTGGGATGAAGCTCGATACTGCTGCAGCCGCAGCAGATGCGCTTGCTGCTACACTCACGGCCGTATTTCCATGTATGTTGTAGCACGGACCGTCAGGAATACTGCCACCAGGGGAGACACCGTTGCTGCTACTACTTACACCGTTACTACATACGGCGCCACTGCCACCAACAACAACAATACTACCAGTGCCATTTCCACTGTTGGCACCACTGGTCACAGTTCCTGTTCTTGCTCCAACAGCACTGTTAACTGCGGCAGCAGCGGCGGCGGCTGCAGCAGCAGCAGCTGAGGCAGCGCTCCTGTGAAACGCATCTGCTGCTGAAGATAGTCGGTGGATGGTTGGAGGACAGAACGATGACAGACAATGTTTATCAAACGAATAGCGAGTCCCATCGAGTTTCCACGCGCTAAATGGTATTTGGCAGATCGATCGTCCGGGTGGTGCACAACGGCTGCCAGTATCCAAACATGAACCCGGTCCAAGTAAAGCCACAGGTGGTCTGAAAATAGAATAAGAAACTCATATTATAGCAATATTGATAATATATATATATATATATATCAAAGAATTGGCATGTATAAACTAACATAAATAGTACCTTTATAATTGCACACATGCATGCATACATACAGACATACATACATGCTAAGTTTATTATTTAAGTATATATGAGCATGTCTAGACATGCAACTATATGGATGAGAATATATACATAAAACATACAAATTACATATATACATACATAAAGCATTCATAAAACAAAAGTACAAATCTGCACATATACATACATACATTCATACAAATATACCCTGTTGTTGATGTTGAAATTCCAATGAAGGAACCTTGGATCTAGGCTAGAAACCGGCTCTTTCTCTATTGGCAAAAAATCTTGAAATAAAACTGAATAATAGCATACGTACAAACCCGAGACCCTAGCAAGTGGCAGTATTCCATCACCATCGGAACCAAGAACTTCGGAGGCATAAGAAGAGAAAAGGAAGAACCTAAACGGCAGGAGAGAAAGGTTAGACAAAATCAACCACGCTCTCCATCGAACATTACCATGCAGTCAATGCGATCGACTCTTCTATGTAAGAATTGGTCTACAGAATAATCACGCCATCACCATAAAGGAAGCGTTCAACAAAGAAAATAAATTTTCGGATACGAGATAAAGCCGACAACGACGATGATATATAAATATATATATATATTATATTGTATATATATGATATTATATTATATTATATTATATTATATTATATTATATTATATTATATCATATTATATTATATCATATTATATTATATTAAAGGAAAATGGACAAAAAACCAAGGCGGTTGTTAATTTTCCTTTAATATATATATATACCTGCTGACTCGGAAGCCTACAACGGATCCCTATCTCCAGCCTTAGCTGTGAACTTGGAACCTAACAGATGATCAATCATAGTACTTGTGCAGCGTACCTATTGGTTTAGATTATCAGTGAAGTAAACCCCTTATATTCTTTACACATGCATACCTACATATATATATTGTATATATATGTATTGGGTCATCCCATAAATAATGCGGCTTTTTATATTTCTTTTATATTTCAAAATTAAGATAAACGAAGTTCCTTTTTAATCTAAAATATACTCTTCTTCATTTTATATAAATTTGCAAGTGTACCTGGTAGACTTGCAAGGCCCCTCTTCCAAAATTCACTTCTCCGTGACGAAAAATGCTCCTCCAGTACTGTTGTGACCTCGGCTACAAAATTCATTTTTTTCCGATGGCGAATGTAGTGGGTGGGGCATCGCTTCCCATTCAAACTGCTCCAACCTTTCAAATGTCATCCTCGCTGTATGTTACCGAGCATTATCCTGATGGAAGAATACCTTTCGTCTTGAAAACAAAGATGGGTGTTTTTCTTCTACCGCTGACTTAAGCCGCTGAAGCTGCTCACTGCAGATCTCCTTTGTTATCTTTTGGTTTGGGTTTAAAAGTTCAAAGTGACAAAACCTTTCATATCCCACCTAACAGATAACAACACCTTACGCGGGTGAAGACCTTCTTTAGCCTGGGGTGCTCGTGTTTCTCCTTGCCCTACCCACTGTCTTCGGCACTTGACATTTTTATAGACATTTTTCTATACATTTTTCTCGTCACCAGTCACTATTCGGTCCCAAAAATGTTCATTCGTGAGACGTAACAGAAAAGAAGAGCACACATTCACTCTCTGCACGCGATTAGACTCGGAAAGTTTATGACGAAACTATTGACCCAATTTGCTGACTTTTCCGATGACACACAGGTGTCAATGAATGGTTGAATGACCAAATCCAAGCTTCTCTGCTAGATTTTGTGTGAGCAACTCAGCTAGATTTTGTGTGAGCGAGTACACACGTATGTTTCTAATGTATCTATTTACATCTGTATGAGCGTGTGTGTGTGTGAATTTGTGTGTGTATGAATTTGTGTCTGTGCGCGCGTGTGTGTGCGTGTGTGTGTATAGTATTTTCCTTACGTGAAGATAAATATTTAACACAGAAAATATATTGAAGAAAAAATAGCCATGTTTAAAAAGCAAAGAATATTAAAATACAATGGTTAAAAAACTTACTGAACAATTTAAAAAGTTTAATTAATAAAAAAGCACATTTGGTAAGAATTAATTTAATTATAGTACAGTAATCCAGATACTTGCTTATTTGAAAATAATTAGTTAGGAAATTAACATTCTCTTGTATTTTATTGCAATCAATTTAATTACGCAACATTTCGATCAATAATCTCCATGATGACAGCACCTGAAGATGATTGAATAGTTCACCTATCGAACTGTTACCTAATTAAATGCAATTAATTTTACTTACAAGAGATTAAATATGCGAATAAATATTTCTTTGAGTAACGATATTAAAAAACAATTTAGTTCAATTCAAAACAAATCTTCAATAAGCATTTAAGTGTAACATATTAAAATATTTCATACTTTAATTAATTTCTACACCCACATCTTTTATAGACATACATTCACACACACACATACACACATATATATATATATATAATATATATATATATATATATATATCCTTATTCTTTTACTTGTTTCAGTTAGTTGACTGCGGCCATGCTGGGATACTGCCATAAAAATGGGTTTACTCGAACAAATCAACCCCCAGGACTTCTGGTTGTCAACCGGAGGCTGGAGGACAAACGCACACATACACACACATACGCGCACACACATAGATATACATACATACACTCAAACATGAATATATATATACTACGTATGTGGAAAATCGGTGTTTGTTTGTGGCGTTGTTAGCTAACTCCTCCTACATCTTTTATTGATTTTGATGAAACTTGACATGTGAGTAGAACTTGTGTCTGGAAACCTCATGACATACTTAAATTGTTGAAAAAAATCGATAATAGGGCCCCTGGAAAGGACCTTTGTATCTACCACATATAACTAATTTTTTTAAAGAACCCAAGGGAAATAACCCATAGCACGTGTACAATATTTTTTAAAAAACACTCAAGGGAAATAATCCATTTCATTGTTATGTTCGATTACTTGGAATATTAATTTTTGTGTGTGTCCTATTTCTAATTTTTGCAGACAATATCACTTTTATACTTTATTTGACACGTGAGTAGAACTCATGTCTGGAAACTTCGTGACATACTTAGATTGTTGAAAAAGAATCGATAATAGGCCCTTCTAATGGATCCTTCTATCTACTAGATATTACTAATAATTTATTTAAACAACCCAAGGAAAAAACACATACCACCTGCAGATTTTAGCAAAGCGATCAATATTTGATCAATTCTGCATTTCACTACTCACAGTTTTGAACTGCTAAACATTATTATTGCACTTCCTTAATTTGAATCTTAAAATTAAAAACTTCATTCATACATTTCTATACATACATACTATTTTGAATGCCCATTACTCTGATAATTCTGCATTTTTACGGTTACACTTTTTTCATGACAGTAGATATATTTTTTATTCCCCAACGTATTTGTAGTGGCTTCATGTAGGCATAGCGTGGATTCGATCCTCGAAGGCTAAATTTTATGTGTGTAGCCATACACACTCACGCATATATATATATATATATATATATATATATATATATATATACCCTTGTGTCCACGGTTCCTTGGTGGAGTAGTAAGGACACATGTGTGACATGCGACGTGTCTCTTTGGTTTGGTGGGGTTCATCGCTATCCAGGCTTGAGCACAAAAATAGAAAGACAGCGGTAGAGAGCAAAAGAAAAGAAAAAAAAGATCGACCAAATCACAGAACTGGTACTCTTGTGATTTATTAAAAGAAGGAAATCACTTCCGTAGGATTTGAATTCAGATCGTACACGATCGGAACGATTAGAGAAAATCGATCTACCAAACTGTAACGATGTAGCACATCAGCTACATACACCCCTACACGCTTGCAAACGCAAAAGCATTTATATGTATTTGTGTATTACATGTATATGTGAGTGTGTGTATGTGAGTGTGTGTGTGCACAAGTTTGTATTTGTTCTTGTTCAATAGTAATATTGTTAGTTGTTTGCAAGAGCATTATTCTCCACACTTGAATAAATGCTTGTCGTCTTTTAGCATTTATAAGGTCCATAATTGCAGTTTACCCACCGTCGTTGCTCCAATGTACTCCTGTTTCTGTTTCAAGTACTGAGAATACAACAGACTCTATTAATTTACTGGTAAAGCACATTAAAATCAATTAAGCATGAATGAATCTATGCGTACACTGGATTAATGATTTCCAGCACGACAAAATCTGCATCCTCTATCAACCTATATAGAATGAGAAGTAGCCGTCAAAAAGCAGCAGGGATGCTTATAGATGTGTGTGTAGGAGGGGTCAGTGTTTCAGTGTGTACAGTATCATATACATATATATATATATATATATAATATATATATCCCATTTCAACTATATGACATATGGCTTTAATTTTTAAGATATTAAGTTCTAGCTTAAGTATTATACCCGTTCTTTACTTACATATATATATATATATATATATATATATATATATATATTATATATATATATATATATATATATATATATAATATATATATATACTCACACACACACACACACACACACACACACCACACACACACACACACACACACACATATATATATATTTGATGTGCGTGTGTGTGTGTATGTGTGTAAAGAGATGGAATGGCCAAAGGAGGCCTTGAATGTCTTTGACCATAGGTCAGTTTGATAAGGACTGACTTTAGATTAGATAATAACAGCATCGACGCCCACATGCTAAAATTAACAACTAAATCAAGGATAGCCAGATTGCATTGCAAGTAACATATTGCGTTACCATTTGGGCTGCACACTTTTACATGTTTTTTCTTTCTTAAGTAGGGCTTTCTAATTTTTTGGTTTACTTAAATTTTTGTAGGTGCTGTATAACTACTTGTATGCTCCATAGCTCCTTATTCATTTGGCTAAAATAATATTTCCGGTGAATCAGTAAATTTTATACACTATAAAATCTGTTTTATAATACGCTCAAGGTTTGAAAACAAAGCAGCCGTTGTACTATAATTTTTATGAATCGTGTAATTATACTGCCATATGAAACAAAATTATCGAACTCAGGATTTAGACACTGGCGGTAGGCACTGTGAGTAGCCCTGCTTGACTAGAGTTTGCTTGTATGAATAAGCTTCACCAGTATTGGCGTGACTGGTAATTATAAACAGATTTAAATGTTTAAAATAATTTGTCGTTTTAAAGATAATTTAAGAACAATAATGGAATATTTACTGATGGGATCACTCAATACATGAGTAGAGTCAAACTTTTAACATCTGAATTGTCTGTGACTTCAGGGTTTCATCTGACGGCTTGTTCAACTAAGTCCAGTCAGCTCGGATTTTACAATGTGGCTGTGTGGTAAGTAGCTTGCTTACCAACCACATAGTTCTGGGTTCAGTCCCACTGCGTGGCACCTTGGGCAAGTGTCTTCTACTATAGCCTCGGGCTGACCAAAGCCTTGTGAGTGGATTTGGTAGACGGAAACTAAAAGAAGCCCGTCGTATATATGTATATATATATATATATATTATATATATATATATATAATATATATATATATATATATTATATATATATATATATATATGTGTGTGTGTGTGTGTGTGTGTCTGTGTGTGTGTGGGTGTGTGTTTGTGTGTCTGTGTTTGTCCCCCCAACATCGCTTGACAACTGATGCTGGCGTGTTTACGTCTACGTAACTTAGCGGTTCGGCAAAAGCGACCGATAGAATAAGCACTAGGCTTACAAAAAATAAGACCTGGGGTCAATTTGCTCGACTAAAGGCGGTGCTCCAGCATGGCCGCAGTCAAATGACTGAAACAAGTAAAAGAGTATCTAATGTTTTCACTGTATCCTCTTTTATTTAAGACGGTGAATTGAGGGATATTTTGCTACCATTTCTAGCACGACATGCGACGAAATAGAAGCTCTGGCATAATAAAGTTAATCAGAATTTGTCATGAAAGTTAATCAGTGAAATGTAGTCTGAACAAACTATTTTAATCAATCTCGGTTATACCTAAATTATAACCAGTTATGAGCAAATGATCAAAATACGATGTAAAGAAAACTTCAAAAAATTTGACAAACTAATCCACAGTTTTAAAATTAGGCGAGAGAAAAATAATGCGGTAGCAATAAAGTTCTATGCAAAGTGTGCAACAGTAGAATATGAGCTTACAAAACGTATTTAACAATGCTTATTTGTTGAACAGTAATAAACTCAAATTCGTAACAAACTATTTAGACAGTTTTTCGCTTAGCCACTTAACAAAATTAGAACTACAATTAGCAGTAATTATAGCTCATCATTTTGGAGAACTCATTAATATAGGAATTTCTTTCATCAATTAACTCTATAGAGCAAAATGCACAGTATTAACAAAAAGTTGTATTACTTATCCTTATTGGAAAAATATAAAACAACTTGATGGCTTAAGTATTAGTTCTTGATTTTGAATAAATTGATATTGATTTCAAATTTTGGCACGAGGCCAGCAATTTCCGAGAAGTGGATAAGTCTGTTACACAGACCCTAGAGCACAACTTGCACTTATTTTATCCGATAGGATGAAAGGTAAAGTCGACCTCGGCAGAATTTGAACTCAGAGCGTAAAGACGGACGAAATACCGCAAAACGTTTTCCCCGGCGTACTAACGATTCTTTTCTACTCTAGGCACAAGGCCCGAATTTTTCGGGGAGCGGGCCAGTCGATTAGATCGACCTCAGTATGCAACTGGTACTTAGTGTATCGATCCCGAAAGGATGAGAGGCAAAGTCGACCTCGGTTGAATTTGAACTCAGAAAGTAAAGACAGGCGAAATGCCCATTTCTTTACTACCCACAAGGGGCTAAACATAGAGAGGACAAACAAGGACAGACAAACGGATTAAGTCGATTATATCGACCCCAGTGCGTAACTGGTACTTATTTAATTGACCCCGAAAGGATGAAAGGCAAAGTCGACCTCGGCGGAATTTGAACTCAGAACGTAACGACAGACGAAATGTTGCTAAGCATTTCGTCCGGCGTGCTAACGATTCTGCCAGCTCGCCGCCGTAATGAGCAAATTGATATTGCCTGAGAGAAACGTCGACGGGTATCAGTGCGGGATGAGTGCGCGCACGTGTTTGTGTTTGTGTGTGTGTATGTGTTTATATGTGTGCCATATATTGCAACAAACGCCAAAATAAAATTGAACGACAGTATTGGGGTTGAATTCCTGTTACAAAAACTAGTGTGGAAGCTGTTGCATGAAACCGTGTAAAAGTTCTTGGGTGAAGAGTAAGTCAATACCCAAATGAACATAGCTATTTCAACATCTCCAAACTTTCGTGACGTTAATTCTCTCGTCTCTTAATGATATAAAATCATCTCATAAAATGCATTGAACACTTTCTCCGTTAGGCAGGTTCACATGCCACTGAAGTACTGCTGTCTGTTATATGTTTAGAGAAACTTTAAACGAGTTCCTTAGATCAGTGCTATGAGAAGATTAATGAGAGGTAACTGAGTGAAAAGAATGTTTTGCTTCTGAAATGCCTTAAATTGTAATTTTGTAAAAGAAATCTTCTAGATGCGAACAGTATTATGCAGGTAAATTGCATATGTTCTCATATGCAACAAAAATAGATCTATATTAATAGATCTATATTAAGAGGATTTGATAGTGAAAAAAAAAAATTCGTTTCCAAACACAAGTAGCGGTTTCCTGGTTGGTTTTCGGTCTGACATTCGGTGTTCGGTTGACTGTTGCTGACGATTCATAAGGTGGTGAAATCCCTAGTGCTGGCGAAATATCGTCAAGTGATATCAATGCATTTCAATATGCATGAAATATCCCATTAAATCATATCATATCATTTCGTCTGCGGTTACGTTCTGAGTTCAAATTCCGCCGAGGTCGACTTTGCCTTTCATCCTTTCGGGGTCAATTAAATAAATCATATCATGTAGACGACAAATGTGTCGTCTACATGATATGATTTCATGGGATATTTACCACAGTCTATGGCGTTATAAACAATACATGCAAGTTAGTTTGGATACGTTGATATTCATCACAAAGGCTGCTTCTATCGGTAATAGAAAATTTGTGTGCTTGTGTGTGTGTGTGTGTGCGTGTGTGCATGCGTGTTTATAAAAGTGCGCCTGCGTATGTGTGTGCGTGTGTGTATGCATGTGTATATATGTGTGTTAATGCGTGTGTTGTGTGTGTGCGCATATGTGTGAGTATGCGTGTGTGTGTACGTGTGTATTGTTTGCGTGAGTGTGTGTTGTGTGTGTGCGCATATGTGTGAGTATGCGTGTGTGTGTACGTGTGTATTGTTTGCGTGAGTGTCTGTCTGTATGCGTGCATCCGTGTGTGTGTGTGCACGTGTGTGCGCATGCGTGTGTATAAAAGTTCGCGTGCGTATGTGAGTGTGTGTATGCATGTGTATATATATGTGTTAATGCGTATGTTGTATGTGTGTGCGTGTGTTGTGTATGAGTGTGTGCGTGCGTATCTGTGTGTGCATATGTGTGTGCATGCGTATGTGTATACGTGTATATTCTTTGCGCGTGTGTGTGTGTGTGTGTCTGTCTGTCTGTCTGTGTGGGTGCGCCCGTGTGTGTGTGTGATGCATAATTTACTCGCAATATTTTGATTTTGAGTTACTTTCTCAACCATTGCATTCCATTGAAAATCTAATGCTACTTAATAGAAATTGAACTGGTAATCTTGAAAACTTCACATTGCATTCGGAAAAAAAAAATCAGTTATCATCACTTGCAAGCGAGCATGTGTTGCTAACGTACGATGCTTTGGATAATTGTCGTAAGTGCCTATGTACTCTCGAGCAGACATAGACCTCTCAACCACCCTTCCAACCCCTTGACTGCTGAACATCGAGGATGTGACTTCTACAGCTTTAGCACTAAAGTGATAAAAGACACATTAACCCTGTGAATCTTAAAAATCCTGTTTATGTATTTAAGACAGAGGCCTGCTATTACGGTCAGACAAAATTATAAATATATATATATACATACGTATATCGTATCTTCTTTCCATGTGGTATTTAGTTTCTTTGTTTTCAAATTTTTAATTACTAGTTGCGGGTAATAATTGTCACCGTTATTTGTTTCCCTCTAAAATATATTACTAAGTGATATTCTTTCGAACTTCTTCGTAATCTTTTGGTGTCCATACCACTGATAGAGACTACGAAAATGTAAATTTTTACTGGGGTTGGTTTTATTGCTTACTGCTGCAATTTGAATGCTTTGAAAGTGTCTTGCTAGTTGGGAAATACATGCATTCATGTTAGTTCTTCGTTCTGTTATATTTTCTCGACAGCTTCTTGTTGCTGGCGCCACCAGGAGGGATTCAATATTATGGTAAGGCGCGAAATTGCGTTTGACTCTCTGGCTGATAACTGATGAGGAGTTGGTGACCTTCTGTGTCTGTTTTCCGTTTGCTTGTACATTTATTATATATTTTAACTTAAAAATTAATAGAGCGCTACATACCATTGAGTGTATATATATATATATATATATATATATATATATATTATATATATATATATATATGTGTGTGTGTGTGTGTGTGTGTGTGTGTTGTGTGTGTGAAGGCGCGTGGCTCAGTGGTTAGAGCGTCGAGCTCACGATCGTGAGGTTGTGAGCTCGAATCCCGGACCGGACTGCGTGTTGTGTTCTTGAGCAAGACACTTTATTTCACGTTGCTGCAGTTCACTCAGCTGTAGAAATGACTTGCGACATCACAGGTGCCAAGCTGTATCGGCCTCTTTGCCTTTCCCTTGGATAACACTGGTAGCGCGGAGAGGGGAGGTCTGTATGCATGGGCGACTGCTGGTCTTCCATAAACAACCTTGCCCGGACTTGTGCCTGGGAGGGTAACTTTCTAGGTGCAATTCCATGGTCAGTGTCGTTACCGAAGGGGGTCTCATATATATATATATATATATATATATATATATATACACACACATACATACATACATACATACATACATATATATATATACATATATACATACTGACGCGTATTCTCCAAATCCAATTTAATAGTGACACAGTGAAGATTTGTAAGATATTCCAAAAGTGTCCATCTAAGATTCTTATGTGAATAAATACACACACTTGGGTGTATGCATCAATAGTTCAACCTATACACCAACAGAATCACATATTTACTAACACCGAGAACTCTCTTAACTCAAAAAGGTCTTGTCACTGTGTTAGCGACCGGCTTGAACTCTCTTTAAGTAGAAATTAAATTAAACTGAAAGAAAAATCATACATATATGCATACAAATATAAATATAAATACATATATACACAATGCGTACACTCTAGGCATAGGAAGTTATTGTTGTCTTGAATAATATAGCAGGCATAAATAACGGTTAACAAAGAAAAACCTTTGTAACTGAAGAACAAACTGAAAAATCAATTCACGCACGTTTAAGTATCTTTGGGTTAGAGAACAAACTTATATATGTTATATTCTTTTATTTATTTATTTATTTTATCTATCTATATATTTATTTATTAATTTATTCATTTATGTATTACACACACATATATGATATGCTTGGTTTTATCCAAAATTGAAATTAAAAGCAGTTGAACATTAAATCGAAAGATCACCCTTGCAACTTCTTAGAGTAGCACACATATTTTCATACACGGAAAAGGTTGATAGTAACTTGGAAGTTTCGGCAGAATCGTTAGAGCAACGAAAAAATTGCTTTGCACTATTTGTTTAGGCTCTTTACATTAGAAGTTCAAAAACTGCTGAGGTCAACATTAGTTTTTCATGCTTTCAGGGTCGATATAACAAAGTATTATTCAAGTACTGCGGTCGGTGGTATAGACTAATCCAACTACACTTAAAATTTATAACTTTGTGCATAAACCAGAGACCATTACAATTAAGGCGGGAGCATGTCAGAATCCTAAACACATCGGACAAAATCCTAAGCGGTATTTTTTCCGGCTTTATATTCTAAGTTAAAATTCCGTCGAGATTGACTTTGGCTTTCATCCTTTCAGGGTCGATGAAATAAGTACCATTTAAGCACTGGAGTCTAGGTGGTCGATAGCCCGACCTGCCTTAAAATTTCAGGCTTTGTGCCTATAGTAAAAAGATTATCAATAATTACTAAGTGTATCAATTTTGCCTAAGCAAAAGTTTGATCCCTTGGTTCAGTTGAGTCTCATGCTTGGTCATAACATCAGTTAATTCCTTTCAAAACTTACTTTTAACTGTAGCATTATTAGTGTTATTCACTCTAACTGTAGCCACTGGAACGTAAAGAGCCGGAATAAATACTGAAAGGCATTTTTTCCGATACTTTAACGATTCTACAAAAAAAAAACACTACTGCCCTTAATAATTTCTATAATAGGGAGAAGCTCAGCAGGACGACTGCCTCAGCATGTTCCTTCGACCAACCATGATCTGATGTGGAGGCTCTGAATTTGAGCCTGTGGTCATGCTGGTTTGATGAATCTGCTCTGCCACACTGGCTCAACATGGATTGGCAGATTGATGCAGTTTTTATGCTCTTACACAGGAGTAGTTAAATTGATTACATAAACCCCAGTGCTCAACTGGTACACACACACACACACATACATATGTATGTATTCATGTATGCATATGTGGGTCTGTGCATGTATGAGTAACCCATAATTTACAAATCTATTATAATTGAAAAACGACCAAACATGGACAACTTTCTATGTTAGTTAACCGATTATATCTTATATGAATATTAACTAAAGTGTCTTTATTGTGCAGCCTCGTAGTAAAGTATACATTTAAGAAAGTATTAAAGTATATATTTCTAAGAAAATACACACGTTTGAGCTGGAGTTAAACATTTATGAGTATGCTAACATACTTGAATATACATATAGAAGAATAATAATTTACATGAATGTGTGTTACTTTACGCTTTCAAACTTCAAATATGCAAATAATTATAGATATAAATTTATGTATATAAGAACATTCATATGCAGACACACGTAATATTACTATACCTATGCATATATGTGCGCAGCTATGAGTGTATATATATATATATATATATATATATATATATATATATATGATAAGGATATATACATTTGTTTGTATGTAATGTAGAATGCAGGAACATCTGTTGCTCTAAATGAGTTTATTTGTAAAATATATGATAATGTTTTTGTAATGTTTAAATATGAATAACCATGCAGTCTACTAGACGTAATATGAAACATGCTGGAAAAATAAAGCAGCCCGTTGCATATACATATGTGTGTGTGTGTTTGTGTTTGTATACTATGCATGTATGTGTGTATGTCTTTCCATCTATGTTTGCCCCCCAATAACCGCCTGACACTCAGTGTTGGTTTGTTTACGACCTCGTAACGTAGTGGTTCGACAAAGTTGACCGATAAAATAAGTGGCAGACTTTAAAAATAAGTACTTGTATCGATCTTTTGGACTAAAGCCCTTCAAGGCAGTGTCCCACCCTGTGCTACAATTCATTGACTGACACGAGTGAAAGATAAACGATATGGAAAAAAAATCATGTGTTTTTCACACTCATCAAAGTATTCATTATTTAATTATTGTAAGATATGTTAATTTGTTGTTTAACATATATGTAAAAAGGTTATTTTCGATAATAAACATTGGTTTCAAATTTTGGTACAAGGCCAGCAAGTTTGAGGGAGGGAGTAATTCGATTACATCAACCCTGCTGCTCAGCTGGTATTTATTTTATCGAACCCGAAAAGATGAAAGTCGACCTCGGTAGTATTTGAACTCAGAACATAAAGGCAAACGAAATGCTACTAATCATTTTTCCCGGCGTGCTAACGATTCTGCCTGCTCGCTATCTGTTTGGATAAGATATATTATTTTCTACTCTAGGCACAAAGCCCGAAATTTGGGGGAAGGGGGGGGCAGTCGATTAGATCGATCCCAGTACAGGACAGGTCCTTAATTTACCGACACCGAAAGGATGAAAGGCAAAGTGGACCTCGGCGGAATTTTGACTCAGAACGTAACGGCTGACGAAATACCTATTTCTTTACTGCCCCACAAGGGGCTACACACAAAGGGGACAAACAAGGACAGACAAACGGACTAAGTCTATTATATCGACCCCAGTGCGTAACTGGTACTTATTTAATCGACCCAGAAAAAATGAAAGGCAAAGTCGACCTCGGCGGAATTTGAACTCAGAATGTAACGGCAGACGAAATTCTGCTAAGCATTTCGCCCAGCGTGCTAATGTTTCTGCCAGCTCGCCGCCTTAGTAAATAAATCATTCAACAATCATCCAGTTCTTTGCCATTTTCATTCTTTATGATTATATAGGATCGTCATTTCAGTCAGTCTTTCCCTTATTCTCATAAATTTCATTAGTCCTGTTTTTGCTTGGGAGTAGGGAGGAGTTATGAGTTACAGTATTCTATAGTTGTTATTGCCATGTTTGTAACTATAATTTGTATAAATATTCCCATCGCTATTGGTATATCTTGGTATTAATGATTGCGAAGGCTTTGCCTTTTGTTAGAGACTTGGAAAATATAGAGTTAACATCTCCACCTTAGCGAAGGCGGAGTTGTTGTTTTCAGTCGTGTTTGCTGTCGATTGTCGGAAAGTACCAAATATTAATTAAAATACAAGAAAATTGAGTAAAAGCAAACCGATGTTTCTGTGTTAAATATACAAATCTCTTCCACTTACACAGAGATTTTTATACAGATATTTTATCTTTTGTCTTTTATATCTTTCACTTGCCTTAGTCATGAGATTGCCGCCAGGCTGGAGCACTGCCTTGAACACTTTTTAATCAAATAAATCGACACCAGCATTATTTTTCAATCCTGGTACTTATTCTATCGGAATCTTTTGCCGGACCGCTAGATTACGAGGACGTAAACACACCAACATCGGTTGCCAAGCAGTGGTGAGGGACAAACACAAATATATATATATATATATATATATATATATATATAATATATAAACAAAATATGTGGGAAATTCTGTCTGTGAGTGTGTTTGTGGAGTTCTTAGCTAACTCCTCCTACATCATTTTATCGATTTTGATGAAACTTGACACGTGAGTAGAACTCATGTCTGGAAACCTCATGGCGTACTCAGATTGTTGAAAACATTGATAATAAGGCCCCTAGAAGGGATCCTTATATATATATATATATATATATAATATATATATATATAATATATTTTATTTTAAAAACCAAGGAAAATAACCCTTTTATTTTCCTAAATTATTTGGTAAAAATGAAATCGAGTGTGCTTGTTTCTTAGTATTTGAACTGTTAGAGTTATTTTCGCAATTTATCCAGTACAACCCTTAAACAAGTAAATAGTATTTTTCTAAACAATAAAGCTGCTTATTTCGGTTAGTGACTTATTCACGTATATACCAACAATAGCGCCCCTGAAAGTAATATTCTCTGGGAACGCACAAAAGCCCTTTTCAGAGTTATTTACTTTGAATTATTATCTCATATCTGATTAGCCTGTTATTACTTAACATGCTTCACGATTTTAGTATACATACCTTAATAGTATTTCCTCCTATGTTCTATATACTCTGGGAACGCATTAAAGCCCTTTTCGGGACTACATGCTTTGTATTGTTGTTATTGGATCAGTGAAACAATTATGAGAACAGAACCAAAGGATAAGCCCCGCTTTCCCGGGAATTACCGAGTACGTCAGCTAGTATATATATACACATATATAAGCGCAGGATTGACTGTGTGGTAAGAAGCTTGCTTACAAACCACATGGTTCCGGGATCAGTCCCACTACATAGCACCTTGGGCAAGTGTCTTCTACTATAGCCTCGGGCTGACCAAAACTTTGTTATTGGATTTGGGATACGGTATCTTAAGAAGCCCATCGTGTATATATATATATATATGTGTGTGTGTGTGTGTGTGTGTGTGTGTGTGTGTGTGTGTGTGAGTGTGTGTGTTTATGTGTGTGTATGTCTTTGAATCTTTATTTGCCCCCACCCATCACCATCACTTGATAACCTATTGAATAAGTATTAGGCTTACAAAGAATAAGTCCTGGGCCGATTTCTTCGACTAAAAAGCCTTTTTAAGGCGGTGCTCCAGCTTGGCCGAGGTAAAATGACTGAAATAAGTGAGCGATATACTGTGCTTGTGAAGACCTGTCGGACCGAGTGAAATCGTAGTCGTGGCCGATTCCAGCACCTCCTGACTGGCACCCGTGCCGGTGGCACGTAAAAGACACCCACTACACTTGGTTGGCGTTGGGAAGGGCATCCAGCCATAGAAATCAAATCGGAACCTGTGAAACTATCCAATGCATGCCAGCATGGAAAGCAGACATTATATGATGATGATTATGCATGTGTGTATGTATGTGTGTGTGTGCGTGTGTATAAGATGGACCTCTTTCAGTTTCTATCTGTCAAATCCATTCACAAGGCTTTGGTCGGCTCGAGACTATAGAAGATACTTGCCGAAGGTATCATGCAGTGGGACTGAACACGAAACAAGTCTCTTACCACACAGATACTAGACACATCCACATACACAGACACAGAGACTTTCATATATAATGTGTGTATGTGCGTTTGTGTGTTAACAGAAAATACGAGAGAGGAAGTAGATGAGGAAGTATATTACATATCACTAATCGGTATCTGTACAAATGCTGTTGTTTGATGGTTGCCAGCTCGCAGAAAAAATGATACGCTACGTTATGTGAAATTAATCAATGTTACATCTGGAGTTAATTGATTGTTAAGCAGTACAATTGTTATTCATAACATATTTATTCCAAATATATGTTATCGATAACAATAGTACGGTTCAATAATTAACTAATTACTGATATAACAAATTGATTAATTTCGTATAATGTCACATGGTATTTTAGCGTGAACAAGCAGCCAACAAGTAAAATTAATAAAGATAATGATGATTGATATGTCAATATGGTCTCACATTTTATTTATTTCTCTCATTCTCTCTTAACGTTTACATATTTATAGTTGCTCACACACACACACATGTATATATAAATATATATATAATATATATATATATATGTGTGTGTGTGTGTGTGTGTGTGTGTGTGTGTGTGTGTGTGTGTGTGTGTGTGTGTGCTCAGTAACACAGATTTGCTTGTCTGTTGTTTGACCGTAACCAGCTGAGCATGTTCCTTAGTGGCTGACGATATGTGCATCTCTGATCACGAGCAGAAGTAGTGTGGGAGCATCATAGCCATGTGTTGAGAGGGATTCTTTGGGGTTTGAATAATTCACCTCTGGAACCATGGGTGTTTCGTTCAACATCCTTAAACAACCCTTATTCAGGGATCTTTTGAGCGGGATGGGTTACTCGACCAGAAGACAATTCTAACTAAAGGTCATGTGCTGTTTATCTTGATATGAGATCACCATGTCGCGCACATATGGTTGTGATGCATGTGCCTAGTGTACCTTTATCAGACAGGTAGTCATGATGGATATACTGGGCTTCGTATATTTTACCACAGTGTCACTTTGATGGCATGCACTGCTCTCTCACTCAATAATATCAATAAGAGGTAGTGGGAAATAAACACTAACACAAAAACACACACACACACGCATGCATAAGTACACATATTTCTATCTATCTTCCTATCTATCCATCTGTTTACTACCTATCTCTCTCACTCGATATATATATAATATATATATATATGCATGTATGTATGTATATATATATATATATATATATATATATTATATATATATATATATATAATATATATATATATATGCATGTATGTATGTATATATATATATATATATATGCATGTATGTATGTATATATATATATATATATATACATATATATATAAAACGATAGTCTTCCACTTAGTCACTGTTTACATCAAACAAACTCAATCACAAGTCATTGGTCGGGTCAAGATTATTGTAAAAGACACTTGCGCCTAGTATGCATTATCTTCAGGACCTGACGTTAAGAAGAAAGTCTTAACTGGACTCGTGACCTGAATTCTTGCAACAGTTAGGGGCCCCTACGAACCAGGTTGTGTACGGAACTAAGTGATAGATTAAGTCTTTCACACCAGAACTCAGATTGAAAAGAGCTACAACTAATACAAAGATGATCGCCATTGATAATTTAACAGTTCCATCGATCCACCATCCTTAATTAGTACTTTATTTCAAAGACTCGGAAAAGACGACCTCTGGGGGATTTCAGCTCAGAACGCAGTGTACCGAAACAAACACCGTAAAGCAGAATTTCTTCCAAGCTTTAATCATTCGACTAATTGGCCAATATATAAGCTTAAATATTTCCATAAAATGTTACGTTTTTTTTTATTAATTTAGTAACCCATTGTAATCGATTCGAATTTTGGCGCAAGGCCATTAAATTTAGGGAAAGTGAGTTGATTACATTGACCCCAGTGCTCAACTGATATTTATTTTATCGACCCCGAAAGGAATAAAGGCTAAATCGACCTTGGCGGTCTTTGAACTTAGAGCATAACGAGTTAAAAGTAATGCCGTTAAGCATGCTAACAATTCTGCTAGCTCACCGCCTGCTGGCGATCTATTATAATAATATTCGACTGCAATATGGACATAGAAGTTCAGAATTAAACTGAACCGCTCACAGGTAAAATTGCTATCAAGATCGACATATTGAGATAAAATAATCAACAATTAATTGTAATGAGTTACAATAGAGGAAGTGGTTGTAAACAAAATAAATAACATGAGATTATGTAGCATCATATAACATTGTCAAGACTATTGGAGCCATAAATGAACTTAACTGGATTCAAGCGGTAATGAAAACCAGTTTGTAAACCCTGCATTATCGTGCTTTTTTCACATTGATTTGCGCTTTACAGTTCCCTTTCATGAAATTCGTCTTTATTTCACAAGGCCAGCGACTTCAGGATAGGAGGTAAGTCGATTACATTGACTCCAGTACTCAATTGGTACATATTTTATCGATCTCGAAAGGGGTAAAAAAGCAAATTTAACTTCGACAGGATTTGAACTCAGAACCTGCACACGTAAGAAATGCCGTTAATCATTTTGCCCAGCATGCAAACGATTCTGCCAGCTCACCACCTCTCCGACCTTCCAATGTTAAAATTAAGAACATGCATAAGTAATATGTGTTGTGCTTTATAAAGCTATTTGTAGGTTGCATAAAATATTTCTTTTATTTTTTTATATATAATTTCCATTTATTACTTTCTAGTCTTTAAGGCTCGAATATGAAATGATTGGTTCATATGTCAAATTATTTCAAGTTTTTTTTTATTGAATCATCATAAAATGGCTAGCTGTGGAATGAATTTTTATTTTATGGTTGATACTCTGATACCAATGACCTGATAACAAGCTTGTAACGTCGCAGAATGTGTTAATGTTTATTGTTATGATATTTGGTGTTACGCGTAAGTTTCTTTCTTTTTCTTCTAAATCCAGCGGTGCATACATGAATATTTGCATTCATACATGTTTAGCTACCTCTCTTTCACTCACACATTCTCATATAAATATATATTTGTGTATACACGCACACAGACACACACATATATATATATCAATCTTATATATATATTAATATGAATATTTATATATATATATATATATAGTAATTTTACGTAATTATTACAATGAGCAGAGTTAAGCATAATAATGGCTATAGAGGAAGAACTGGGGATATTTAGCAGCTGTTTACTCCAAGTTTTTAGCTTTGCTGCTTTTCAAATCATTTGACTATTAAAACTGCAAAACGCGAGTAAACAATAATTGAAATTGCAATTCGACTACTGTTATTATATATACACACACTATAATAGGACACGTTTTAATTTGTTATGCCTGTTACACTTTGCTCGTGCATTCTGCTTGTACAGGCATCGAAAAAATCAAGTGAAGATGATGGACAGCAACAACGAAATTTAGTATAGCGGAGAATGGTTTGAAATTTCAATATTCTTTTTATATAGACATCAAAAGGAAACGATTCGCAACGATTTACAACGGGTAGTGTTTTAAGGAGACACAAAACTATGTTAGAATTTGCCCTTCAATAGTGAATGTCAAAACTAAAATGTTTTGTATCTAAATTAGAAAAATAAATTATAAAATTTAAATAAGCTACTATACGCACTTGAAACAACACTATATTAAATTATTTGTATAAATTACATTTATAATGCCGATGGATCGTCATACGGCGTTGCGACCTGATTTGGTCTCTTCAGGTTATACATTATGTTATACACACCTGCGTTTTAAAAATTTGATAGTTTTAAATATTTAATTGTAACTGACACTCCGTCAATTACGGCGACAAATGTTCCAGTTGGTCCGATCAACAGAACATGCACGTGGGATCAACGTGCAAGTGGCTGAGTACTCCACACACATGCATACCCTTAGCGTTGTTCCTGGAAGATTCGGCGTGACACAGAATGTGACAAGTCTAGCCCTTTGAAATACAGGTATTGCTCATTTTTGCCAGTTGAGCGGACTGGAGCAATATGAAATAAAGTATCTTGTCCAAGGACACAAAACGCCGCCGGGTATCAAACTCATGACCATGGGCTGAATACCCTAACGACTAAGCCACATCCAGTAATTGTTTAATTAAAATCATTTTATTCCGTAAATGTGTCAGTGTTGTGACAGTCAATAAATGACAATAGTGGCAAAGACAGTCGTCACTCGCGAGCTTAATATAACTTGGTAACATATACCGAGCTTCCGCTAATTATTTTAGATCACAATAAAGTCGTGATGAGAGAGTGTGGGAGCCCTTCACTTTTAACCTAGCGGAACAGTTGGAAAGAATGAATGAGAAAGAGAGCGTATTTATTCATTACACAGGACAGAAAAATGAATGGAATATATGTGATATGAAATATTTTGCTCAACGACGCAACATCCAGGAATTGAACCTACCACCACATGACACTATATCATTAGGAAACGTGTTTTCTCCAATAACGACAACATGAATAATTCCTGTAAATTACAATAGTTTGAAGATGGCACATGTAATTTCTGTTAGACGAACAGTTTCATCGGCAATTTTCTCGCCGCATAGTTTCTGGCTTCCAAATTTCACTCATCTGTTCTCTTGAGCAAAGTAAGAATACTTCACTTACTTAAAATGTCTCGCAATGGAATCAAATCTGGAAAAGATGGTTGCGAAGCTAATTGGCTAAGCACACGACAATAGTAGCGTAGCAGCTGGCAGTTGAGATTGCGCACTTAAAAAGTATCCTTACCACTGCATTAAAGCTTGTCTATCTTCAATATACCTAATTTATAAGGCAACGAGCTGGCAGAAACGTTAGCCCACCGGGTGAAATGCTTAGCGGCATTTCGTCTGTCTTTACGTTCTGAGTTCAAATTCCGCCGAGGTTTACTTGGCATTTCATCCTTTCGGGGTCGATAAATTAAGTACTAGCTGCGTACTGAGGTCGATCTAATCGACTGGTCCCCTCCCAAAAAATTTCGGGCCTTGTGTCTAGAGAAGAAAACAAGTATACTGCACACTAAATGCAGCGAGAGAATTGTAAGCCCCAAAATTTTATTAATTTGCAATGCAGGGTTCAAATATGTTTATAAGTATGAGCAATAAAAATAAATGTTCACAGCTCTGTCATAATTCCTCAAAGTGGAGAAAAGGCTGCTGTTACAGTTTTATCACTGTTGTGCCACAGCTTTGTCGAAGCGGGCATAATATCTCAGTTTCTCTGAAGTGCACAAAATCTCATAGTGATTAACAGTACACAGTAAATAGAAAAGAGAATAGTGGTACGAAAAATAGAGAAAAAAGTTCATGTTTTTACTACTTAGAAAACTCCAAGAAATCTAGGTGCATATGTATAATGAGGAAGAATAAGTCAAAAAGTATACAAAAGATATAGGTAGATTTGTGCGCTGACCAGATTAGATATCTAAAATTTAATGCCAAACGAAGGGAGGCGGAATCCAGGCAGACATGAGTTGGCTATAGGAAATATAGCGGTCGTACTGATGAAAACCTGATTTAATAAAATATAGATAGGTGGTTGTTAATAGCATCAAAACATCTATAAAATAAGTTATACTGATGTAAGAATAAATACAATCAAGCAGAAAAACAGGTGCATAAGTATCAACTTTTCTATGATTGCATTTCGATGTTTGTATGTATGTATATGATGCGTGTATACTTACTTCTGCAAGTCTAATTTATGGTAGGGTCAGTACTAAACCAATGCGCTATCACTCCATGTAGTTAATGGCTTAGTCGCTTTACACACATTTATTCACTTACTCGCACGCTTACACGCAGATACACGTTTCTACGCAGTAGCTATCATGCGGGCTGTCCTGCTTTATTTGTATCAACTATGTTCCAGTGGAAAGTAATGTTAGCGTCAGAAAACAGTGATTTGCATAAATCGACAAACCATCGGTTTACAGTCATACGTAATTCTAAATAGGAAATCAAAAACTTGTTGCTTTAATCAGGGAGCTCAATCACCACAACCTATGTCAGTTGAATTTATCGTTGGTTGTAGATTTTTATCAGTGAAAATTAGAGTAACTGGTAAATACGATAAGCTTCGATGTAAGTCATTCTTGATATACTATTAACGTATACTTATCATGATTGATATACTATCCACGTTATTTGATAGCAGTAAAAAAAAAAATCTAACGTGAGTTGTTATTGTAGCTTTAAACTTAGCGCATGATATTTCATGTAAATATTCTTTCTTTTTCTTTACTTTTGTCTGATCTCCAGAAAGTTTATCGACGAAGCTGCTCTATAATATATTCACTAGCAAAGTTCCAGGTAGTCCGGACATTAACCTGTTTACGAGCCGCTCGACCATCAAATCACAACCCGTTTCAAGAAGAAAAAAAACTACATTATACAACGTGGTCCTGGGTTCTCTGTACATAGGTAAAAAAAAATGGATAGCCGCGTCAGGAATTTCTTTAATCAAATATCTACACGATCGGTGTTGAACTGCGGTGGGAGCTGGATTGACTAAGCAACAATAAAACCACTAAAAGGACTAAAGAATTAATAGATAGTTTAATATTCGTGAAATATATATTTTATGTAAATATTAGCACAAAGCCGAACAATTTTTAGGAAAATATTTAATTGATTATGTATGTTTGCGCAGGCGCGTGTGTGTTGAGAAGGATAAATCTCAAAGTGAGCATTGGGACCTTTGTCTGGTATTCTGCCGTTTTGCTCCTATTGTACACTTAATATTCGTGCCCAAGATTTGTTTATATATCTATTTAAAAGTAAACTCAAGTCACCACTCACGAGCCAGTATGGCTTATATACGATGCTTTCACTAAGTGCTTTAGATGCCTATTTTGTCATAAACTCACTCTCTACCCTTCTACCATAGATCTAGCGAAACATTGGGGATATGGCGACTGCAAGGAGAGAGGACTGCACCAATCGCCAGTCTATAATCATAACAGCTGAGTAGACTCAAGCCACACGAACTTGCTTAAGAACAAAACGTACTACCCTTGAAAGAAATACCTTATAGTCATTAGCCGAACATCCCACGATGCAGTACTTTGGGCAAGTATCGTCTGTAATGCTGTAGTCCCGCACCGACTAAAGCCTTGTGAGTGACAGTGGTAGACGGAAACTCCGAAAGTCTGTCGTATGAATATGTGTGTGTGTTTTCCTTGACGATGTGCTTGTTGGTTAACATCGCCGTAACTTAGCGGTTCAGCAAAACAGAACGATAGCAAAGTACGAGACTCTAAAATTAAGCCCTGGGATCGATTTGTTCGGTTAAACCCACCAAAGCGGTGCCCCTGCATGACCACAGTCTACTGGCTGAAACAAGATAACAGGTACACACATGCATACATATTATATATAGTCGTAGCTCTGTGGTAAGTGGTTCGCTTCCCAACCACATCATTCTGGCTTTAGCCCACTGCGTGACACCGACAGTGTATTCTTCTATAGCGTTGGGCCAACCAAAGCCTTGTGTGTGGGGAATTTGGTAGACGGAAATTGAAATAAACCAGCCCGTTGTATGTGCCTGTCTTTGTGCATGTCTTTGTTCTCCACTATCGCTTGGTAATCAGAGTTGGTTTGTTGACGTCCCGTAACTTAGTGGTGATCCCCTCCTACTCCAGGCGAATAATACCTTTGCAACACTCAAGAGAGAAACCTCTATCCTATTGATGTGTTTTAGGATAGTCGTTGCTGGAGAGGGTTTGACAAGGTCGCAGTTCACATACTAGCTTAGCCTCTTTTGCGACACGCAGAGGAGCAGAGGAAATCTTGGTACCTACACAGCATGGCACAATATATATATGAATATATATGAATAGATAGATAAAAAATTAAGGGGAATGACCACTAAAGTGGACACTCTATATGCTAAACATAGACGTCAAATCGCCATTACCACGAAGAATGTGTTCTCAAGAAAAAAATCCCAGCAAAACGCCAAAATGTAAAAATGTACACTGGTTTTAATTGATTAACATCAATTTCTACCCTTATTTCTAATTTTGAATAGATAGATAGATAGATAGATAGATAGATAGATAGATAGATAGATAGATAGATAGATAGATAGATAGATAGATAGATAGATAGATAGATAAAGAAATGGAGTTAAACGCAGGTGTTATTCAAATCTTTATACTGCCGACATATGTTTCGAAGAAAGCGTTGGTATTATTCCAGTGGGAATAAAATGATGTAAACAATGCGATCTTCTCATCAGGGAAAAAAAACTTGCCAGCGTTCCCTTCATCATATACGTAGTCATAAAGATTTGAATAACACCTGCGTTTTACTCCATTTCTTTATTTATCTGTGATTCAAAAATATTTCACTAAACTCTGGAATTTCTACTTTTTAAGTAGGCTGTTACATCCTTGGTACTTATGTAAATATTTTGCTACCCTGGTAACGATTTTAGTTTTTCCGTGTTATTTCTACACATTGAAAATCATGCACATACATTTATATATATATATATATATATATATATACAGGGTTGGCCGAAAGTCACCCGACAGTAGATCGAAATTCCATAAATACTATATGTAATTCTGTATTGACTCGAACGGAAAAATGTGTCGCCATTCATTTGTTAAGCATAAATAAATCTTGGAATTAAATTGGTTTTATTTACTATCAGGTGACTTTTGGCCAACCTTGTACATATATATATATATATATATATATAATAAATGAAAATGCGTTGTAAATAAACAACGACAGATAAAAAAAACCTATCCGTATACTGAGTGTCCAACCGGACGGGAGACAGACACAGAAGGTTCCTGATTCTTCATCCGTTATCAACCAAAATAGTAAGTTTCACATATATATATATATATGAGGGGTAAGGGTTCGGCATTCGAAAGCTAGACAAGCAGGGATTCAATTTCAAACATGTTACCTTTCCTTCTTTCTTTCGTTCTTTTTCTTTTTGTTTTGTGGGTGGAGTAAATTAAATATATCCCGAGATGGTGGATCTTTTACTAATCCTCATATTTGCACTCATTTTGTGTAATGTGGGGTAACTTCAATCGTAGTTTCTATATCTGACATTGGTATGAATTCACAGTAAACTCCTCACTGTAGGAAAGTTGGTAACGTATCATATAATGTGCGTATGCGTATGCGTGTATATATATATGAGCGTACTATATGACATGCATGTATAGTAAATTCTTTACTAATCCTTACATTCATCTAATTTCGTGTACTGGATTGTACTTTTGTCGTTTCATATGTGTAACATGGCATGTATGAGAGACTATGTTGCTAGTTGTGCTTAACTTATAAGTTTATAAAACAATAAAATTGAATATTAAACATTTTCTACTCTAGACGAAATACAATCGATAGAAAGTGGCAAAAGTGTTTTGATTGCACATCCCAAAGAAAAGTGTACACACACATGCACACATACAAACACACGTGTGTATGCGTGTGTGTTTAGATTGCCTGAGGTGATGTACAGATTTTGCATATTAAAAAAAAAAGACATAGTCAGGATTGGGTGAGAAATATTTAGTGCTTTCGTCCCATTGAGGGAATGATGAAGCCCTCAAAAGGATAAACACTCTAAATAGTTCTTATCCAAATCCTGATTACCTTCCTTTTCTTAATATTCGATGAAAGCATGCCAGACAGTATTTTGCAACACGTCTGATGTCTCAGCGCCATCTTCAGATACTGCCCACATGGTATAACAAACTAAAGACAGGATGAGACAGAAAAGAAGACAAGACGCGAAAGAAGTAGATATAAAAGATGGAAGGTTGAAAAAACGGAAGACGAAAAAGAAAACAGAAAGAAGCAAAATGTGTGGATCTATAGAAGAGTAAAATATAATCAGAATAAGAAGAGTTTAGCACATATTTAATGAATTGTTACAGCAGTTTCGGTACCACTTTGTTTTTAACGCCATGATACAATAAAGAACAGTGTGAAAGCTACGTAATGATCGCGGTTTTAAACATAAGGGTAACACTTCATCAGACGTGCATCGAAAAGTGTACGCTTACATTGTGCCATATACATATGTGCTTGTTATATGTATGTATATGTTATATACATCCATATATATATATATATAATAATTATATATTATATACATATATATATATATAGGCGCAGGAGTAGCTTGCTTACCAACCACATAGTTTCGGATACAGTCCCACTGAGTGATACCTTGGGCAATTGTCAGTCTCGAGCCGACCAAAGCCTTCTGGATTTCATATACGGCATATATATATAAATATATATATATGTTTGTGTGCCTGTGCTTGTCCCCCCCCCCACCTACCAACATCATCAGCATTCAAAAAATAATGTCAAAGTGGTACCCCACCATGGTCGTAGTTTCATGACTGAAATCGGTAATATACATATATATATAAATTTATATATATCTGTGTATCATTATGTGTATGTGTGTACATATATATAAATACACACGCACACACAAACACACACACAATCACGGAAAGACGTGTAATTCCTTCCTTTATATCGTGTACCAAAATATGGTTCATTCTGTTTAATCTTTTGTTGTTTTGTCTTAATTGACATTTCCCTGAATAATTCATAATTCTTATATGAACATTCATCGAAGATTTGATGAAAAATACCTCGCCAACCTATGGTGCACTCTTGTGACGTGGGTATATCTCTTGTTACTGTATATCCGTGTACATATATATATATATATATATATATTGTTTGTATATGCATGTATTTATGTGTGCGTATAGATATGAGCATATATATATATATATATAATATAAATATATATAATAGGATAAGCTACGATCGTATTTAAATACCGATCTTATCAGGTGGCCAGCATGGGAATAAAAGCCCTCAAAGGTAATAATTAAAATAATAATTTAGGGTATCTCTTAGATACCCTAAATTCTATGAGTGCATATACATAAATATATATATATATATATATATAATATATATATATTATATATATATATATATATATATATAATATATGTATGCTCATACATATACTCATATATATAGGTTGTATGTATGTATATGTAGATTATATAATACATATATGTACATATATATCGTTATCTATATATAACATACGTATGGATATTATATATATATATATGACATATATATATATATATACATATATATACACACATACATATACGTATGGATATATATATATATAATATAATATATACATGCATATATACATACGTATATGTACATACTTACATCTATACGTATATATAAATGTGTGTGTATGCGTGTGTGTATGTGGGCACAGGACATCACGAAACGTGTACAACAAAAAATGCAAAGCACGAGTACATGGAACATGAACTATTCTTTCGAAAAACGAAAGACAGAATGGAAAACAAAACAAACAACATGAAGAACGACCCTTCATCAGTTGGCTCTGTATTTCGAGCATGGATATATATATATATATATATATATATATATATATATCTTTATATATATATAATCTATATATATACGTATATACATATATATATGCACACACATGGATATATATGGATATATATAAGTACATACATATACTACATACACATGCATAGATATGTATATGTAAATGCATATACGTACATATATATTTTCTCTACATATACATATATGTATATACACCTACGTACATATATATCTACATGTGTATATATACCAGCTTAGAGAAGAGAAGAAACGAAACGAAACGAAACGAATCGAATATCTATCTACATATCTATGTATGTATGTATATATATATTATATATATATATATATATATATATAACAGAAACATATAAGGAATCACGAACAAGGAACTTTGGTATATAATGTGCGGCAAGAATATCAACATTTTGCAGACACGTCGTTGTGTTGACAATAATATGCCCAATATCATTATCATCATCATCATCATTATCATCATTACCGTCATTGTCAGCGTTACTATTATCATCTTAGTTATCATTTTGTCATCACAATCTTCATCATTGTTTTTATCAGCAATAATCATTATGCCCATGACAATTATCACGATGGCAGTGTTGATGGTGATCAGAATTAGTTGTGCGTGTGATCATAATGATAATGAAGGAAACAGAACGATGAACGAAGATTATGGTGATGATAACGATAAGGTGATGTTGATGGTAATAAGATGACGTTCATGGTAATGACGGTGAGGCTACGAGGCTGATGTTGTTATATTGATGATCGTGATGATGATGATGATGAGGAGGAGGAGGAAGAGGAGGAGAACATGATGATGACGATCCTAAGGTAATGGTAAGGAGGAAGTAAGGAACAAAACCTTATGGAAATGGACGAAGGTGGAGGGTACAGAAAAGGATGGGTGCAAGAGAAGTCGGTACTGATGATGGCTCGTGGTTTATTTTCATTTTATTCTCAGCAAATAGGGAGCAGAAGACAATGAAATTAACAAATACAAAGGGGTGCTGAAGAGTTCCGGGGTTTTAATAAAATAAAATGTTGGAGGATCAGTTAATTATGATTTTATTGAATATATTCCCCTTTCAGATTCACAAACTTATTGCAGCGGTGCTTCAGTTTTTTCTAAGCCCAGTAAAAGAACTTGGGAGGTTGAGCTTTCAACAAGGCCTATCGCGATACTCTTAAAGCCGGGAACTTTTCAGCAGCCCCTCGTACGTAACGGAAAAATCAATAGAAATAACGTCATAATTCAAACAAAAACCAAGAAACGGTTTTCTGTTTTCAAGGAGTTCAAAAATTACGTAACAGAAGCTGAGAAGAGTGATATGTACGGCGAGAAAAGAAAAAACATCAACAAAATTACTGGAAGGACAGATAAATAAGGAGACAAGAACATTGGCATCAAAATGTCAAGCAAAAGTGATGAACAGAAAAACCAATACAGGGCCTAAAAATCTGCGCGCGCTTATTTGTATGGGCACACATGTATGCGTGTGTGCATTATGTGTGTGTGTGTGTTTGTGTGTTGTGTGTGTGTGTGTGTGCGCGCGCGCGCAGTGGAACAAACAGGAGCAATAGAAGTCATTATATATAAGTGTATATTTATGAATTTTAATTGCGTCTCAAGTGATATAAGTGACTTGAGGTGCTAAAGTATCGTGAATTGCACTTATGAAATTTTATATAAATGCAATGCATGAAACTCGGACACTTTGATCCACTTATGTAACTTTATAACCTTTTACAACAATATATATATATATATATATATATATATATATACATACATACATACATACATACATACACACACATACGCACAGAAAAACACACACACATGCACATATATACATAAATACATACATAAACTAATCATTCGCACACTCATATGTGTGTGTGTGTGTGCGTGTGTGTGTGTGTATGTGTACCTGTGTGTGTATATGTGTGTGTCTAAGTAGGTTCGCGTCTACAAATAAGTGACCATCGGGACTGACTTATTCATACCATACTAATAATAACTACAAATAGATGTAGGCGGCGAGCTGGCAGAAGTGTTAGCACGGCGGGCGAAATGCTAAGCAGTATTTCTTCTGCCGCTACGTTCTGATTTCAAATTCCGCCGAGGTCGACTTTGCCTTTCATCCTCTCGGGGTCGATAAATTAAGTACCTGTTACGCACTGTGATCGATGTAATCTGTTTGTCTGTCCGTGTTTGTCCTCTCTGTGTTTAGCCCTTGTGGGTAGAAAAGAAATAGGTATTTCATCTGTTTTTAAGTTCTGAGTTCAACGTTCCGCCGAGGTCGACTTTTCTTTTCATCCTTTTGGGGTCGATATAATCGACTTAATCCGTTTGTCTGTCCTTATTTGTCCCCTCTGTGCGTAGCCCCTTGTGGGCTGTAAAGAAATAAGAAACGTTAGCACGTCGGGAGAAATGCTTAGCGGTATTTTGTCTGTCTTTACGTTCTGAGTTCAAATTCCGTCCAGGTCGATTTTGTCTTTCATCCTTTCAGGATCAATAAATTGAGTAGTCGATTAGAACAATCGACTGGCCCCCTCCCCGAAAGAATATTTCAAATAAATCAATGGTAAAGTTATAGATAATTTGAATATTAGTAGTAGTAATAATAATAATAATAAACATTATATTCATGCAAGATGAGATCAAAATTAATAGATAAATGTTAGCAAATACTTTTGAGGACTGTAGGTAAGGATTTAACGACTAGATTACATAAAATTACGTCAATGAATAAAAGCAAAGAGAAAAGACATTGTAATTTCATACACCGACTATTTAATAATTCTACGATACTGTGAATAAATGAAAGAAAATGATGGAAGAATTCGAAATGTGCATTGGAACGAACTTAGAAATGCACAGACTGTTTTCTGTGTTTATTTGTGAATTTCGGTTCAGAAGAGTGTGACAAAATTTTCGTAAGAAACAATTATGTTATTAAAGTGAACAATTGATTTTTAAAATTAACTAATTGTAAAATCAATGAAATTTCAAATTAAAAACGATTACCATAAATTCACAAATCTAATTATAAATTATGTAATAACAAGGGTTATTACTAATGATTACACCAATGTGGTCGTTGGACTTTATAAAAATAGAAACCAAATTTTCGTCGAATCATATCCAGCAGTCTTACAAAAAACACGAACATATTGGGTGCAGCATGTTAGGGAAAAACAAAATGACGGGTAGGTCATTAATGGAATGCATTTGCTCTTACATGAATTTGACCTCAAGGTGACCAGCA
>NC_042997.1:146462853-146467853 GCF_006345805.1 Octopus sinensis
TGGGGTGATGTAATTCGATTATATCTGTCCCTGTACTTACGATGTATTTTATTTTACCGAGCTCGAGAGGATGAAAGCAAAGTAGACCTCGTTGATATTTGAATAGTGAAAGGTTAAACAGCCGAAACAAATATTAAAAAATCTAACCCTATGCCAATCCATTGTCTAGATAATGGTTCCGGATTTAGGCACAAGGCCAGCGATACTGAGAATAGGGTTTAGCTGATACTAGAAAATATAAGTGAAATATGATGAAAATGAAACAACTGAAACAACAATAAGGTGATACAAAAAATAATAATGAGTGAATTAATTAATCAATTAATTGATTGATTAAAAAGGCATAAAAAAGTAAAAGGGTTACATAAGACAGATTATAGAGCTAGAAATTAATAGAGTCAAGCCAAATCTACAAGGTAATATTGTCGTCCTGAGGATCAGCAAATCTTTCGAGACTGGTTGGCGAATCTCGAAAATAACCGTTTATAGGTTCTACCAGTCTCTCGTCTCTTGGGCAGGAAACATTCTACCAGACCACACTGCATGTGTTAACGACGCTCTTTCTGTCCATCATTCTATCAATTATAGCTTATTCCTGAGTTTGGTTTTATTCTCCATTCTCTTCCATGTATATATCAGTGACGTAATTAACTCTACCTCAAACAACGCTCACATTTACACAGATAACACTATCCCTTATGTCTTCCTAACCTTTCTCGTCATCCACTCACAACCTAGACGCCACACGCTAAATTCACACTAATTCCATGAACAGAAACCACGAAAGTATCCTCTAATAGAGATTTATTATTCTTGTCTTTTTCAACAGAAAAACAACACATACCCTATTCATATCAAGAAAACATAATTGCACCACATCATGTTGGTCATGAGCAGCACCCGACTGGAGCCCTGCAAATTGCTCCAATTGGTGAGACTCACAGTCACCGAAGTTCTTTTCTGGAGAAAGCACATCTTTAACATAGCCAGGACCGCATCTCGACAGCTAACTCTTTCTCTTCCAATCAAGTGGTACTAATCATACGCAGATACGTTCTTGAATGTATCTGCAAATGACTTTGTGCCAATTAATACGAAGGCCGTTTGCTGGCTGTAGTCTAGGGTGTCTGTATACACCTCAGCAGCATCGTTCCAAATGTGAGGGTAATACTCCACTCTACTGCGGGTCGCATATGATATTTGTAAAATGTCAATAATTGTTGAAGAGCGATATACCATCGGACCCTAAAGAGAAGAGTTTTTGGTTGGGATATAGCTCTAGCAATTTTGAGGGTTCTAGTTGAGTGTTGATCATGATTAACGGGATATGGTGTAATGATATTTTCTCGATATGGGTAGAATATGTGATATCTTGTTGGTATCAGTTTCACTGGTCACCACTTGTATCAATCATACCTAAATAAGTAAAAAAAGACTCACTACTAGGAAGGAAGGAAGGGAGGAAGGAAGGAAGCAAGGAAGGAAGCAAGGAAGGAAGGAAGAAGGGAGGGAGGCAGGCAGGGAAGGAAGAAATGATGAATGGAAGGATGCATAGAAAATATGTTGACTTAAGAGTATAAATCAGAAAAAGAATATATGGGGAAGAGAGAAATAGCAGTAAAGCTTCCACGCTGAAGATGTGAAAAAAAAAAAAAAAGAAAAATCGCTGTAGGTTTATATAACTTGAGAAACAAATAAAGGCTTTATGAGTGACCCCAAACGAAATAAAACACATGCACAAATGCAAACAGCAAATAACAATAGAAATGCGTGAAGGTATTTAACGATTTAACTTCCAGTCTTTAATAACAAGTTCCTACTGAAGTTAAATAACACACACACATACGCGCGCACACACACACGCGCGCGCGCACATATATACATATACATATATATGCATGTATATAAACATATACATTATATGTATATATATATTTATACAAATACATATGTATGTATATATATATATATATATATGTATATATATATATTATATATATATATATATGGTGTGTGTGTGTGTGTGTGTGTGTGTGTGTGTGTGTGCGTGTGTACGTATATATTATATATTATTTCTTATGAATAATAATGTTCTTTATAAATTTATATATATGCACACACATATACAATTATATATATATATATATATATAATATATATATATGTATATGTATGTATTATATATAATATGTTATATATATGTATATATTACACACACACACACATATATATATATATATATATATATATATATATAATATATATATATATATATATATACATATATATATATATATGTATATATATATCATTGTATATGTATGTTTGTGCGAGTGTTTATATATGTGCGTACGCGTGTGTGCATACTGCTGCTATATGTTATATAAAAAGTGGTCATAAATTTGCGTGTCGCCATCGCCGTGTACGTGGCGCATTAAATTAATAGTTAGATATAAAAACAGTTAATTCAAATACTATGAAGTCAATGCTGACATGAGAATAAAAAGAGGGATGGTATAGTAGGTTAAGGCAAAAGGAATAAAGACATTGTAGGCGAGGAAAGTAAAAAGAGAGTGAACGAGGGAGAGGGAAATGGGGAGTGAGAGAAAGAGGATGGGGAGGTAAGTTGTAAGGACAGAAATAAAAGAGAATACATTTGATAGAGAAAACATTGAGAAAGTCTCAGGCGTGACTGTGTGGTTAGAAGTTTGCTTTTCAACCTCATGGTTCCGGGTGCAAGCCCGGTGTCTTCTACTATAGCCCCGGGCCGAAAAAAGCCTTGTGAGTAGATATGGTTGACATAAGCTGTAAAGAAGCCCGTGGTATATGTGCATGTGTGTCTGTGTTTGTCCGCCACTACCATTTGACAACCGGTGTTGGTGTGTTTATGTTCCTGTAGTTTAGCAGTTCACCTTAAGAGACTGATAGAATAAGTACCAAATTTTAAATAAGTACCGGGGTCGATTCATTTCATTAAAAATTCTTCAAGGCGGTGCCCCAGCATGGCTGCAGTCTAATGACTAGAACAAAAGACAAAGAAAGGACGCTTCCTTTCTCTTTATTTCCTCTCCCTCTCTTTCCCTCTCACTCCGCCCATTTTCTCACCCAGTTTATTACTTTTTGCTTTCTTTATCTGCTTTTTCCCCAGTCTATGTATAACTTCAACAAAGAGGAAAAGTGAATACGAATAGAATCTACTAATGCGAGAGAGAGATAGAGATAGAGAAAGAAGGCGAGAGAGAGTCTGTGTCTGTGTATTTAGGAGCAGGAAGTAAGATAGTCAGGAACAGAGGGGAGAATAAAAAGGTGTAAAGAGAGACGTTGGATAAGTGCTCAGAGGAAAGAAGGAAATAAAGAGAGTGTCGGAGAGAGACGGAGAGAGTGTTTGGCGTGATTGTCTGTGGTAAAGGTTGTAAGTTTTATGCAAATTATATTCAAAGCATGACATTTGTCTGGGAAGAAGGTTATATACACAGACATATATATATATATACGCAATTTATACATAGGTAAAAGAAATATAAGGAGTGCATTGCGTTATACAAATATTTCAAGGATTTTTATAAAAACATAGCAAGACGTAAAATTTTACAAAAACATAACAAACAGAAAATTTGACAGAACTAAACACACGGAAAATTCGTAGCTAATTCTTCATCGGCCAACGTCCAAGAGATCATAATAGTTTCGCACCGTTATCGTTGAGACTGCTCCTTCACTGGAGGCGCCAGAGCAGAAAAGCCACTGGAAATAGCTAACGAATGTACAGGACAATGATGATACAAACAAGACAAACTAAAATAATTACAATAATTTTACATATACAACAACAACAAAAAATAGCCGCACGGCTATCAGATACACGATTATGGGTGAGGTAAAAGAAAATGAAAATGCTTTAAAGGACTGGAGATACAAGGAGAAAAAGGACCACAATAATAAACGACGGCAATGATGACGATTATGTTTATTAAGGAGATAATAATGATAAATGTGGCAAGCACAACGACAGTAGCATCAACTCGAGGCGGTAACTCGACAGATATAGCTGCTAAATCTCCCTCAAAATACACCCAAAAGAAATTGTATAATATGTATATGTGCGTGTGTATGCTTATATATATATCGATATGCATTCATGTATGTGTGTGTGTGTATGAGAGAGAGAGAGAAAGAGAAAGAGAGAAAGAGAAAGAGAGAGAGAGTCAATAACTATTGAAGAGGTTGCAAGACTCAACGAAAATTTAAGAAAAAAAAAATAAATGAGTGGAAATCGAACTGGTGAGTGTGTTAAGTAATAAAGCACTAAAAGAGAGTGACTCTCCACAGACACTATAATGTGTGTGTGTGTGTGTATGTGTGTATATATATATATATATATAATCCTCAAATATATTGGATTGTCACAACTGGAATGGTTTTCATCATAGGTCTGCTCAATCAAAGTGAACTTGCAAGGCAGAAACAACAACATTAACATTTACTGAGACAATACAGTAGCCAATAGAGTGAAGCCCGACATCAAAGTACTCCAAAAAATCATTATTTAAGCCTAAAACTAGCAACTATTATCATTGTTTCTGTGAGAAGAACAAGCCATGAAATTGGTTATTGGGAGCAGTTGATTGCATCGACCCAGTTCTCAATTGATATTTATTTTATCGGCCCCGAAATGATGAAAAACACTATCAACCTCGATGGCATTTGAACTCGCAATAATTTTGTCCGGTTCAGTAGCGATTCTGTCAACCCGCTCCCTTGATAGTGGCTTCAAATTCTGGCACAATGTCAGCTATTACGGGGTAGGGATGAGTAGATTAAATCGATCGCAGTGTCCAATTGGTACTTACTTTATTGACCCCAAAAGGATGAAAGAGAAAGACGGCCACGACGGAATTTGGTCTCAGAACTTTAAAACGGAGGCTAAGCATTTTGCCCACTGTGCTAACGATTCTGCCAGCCCGCCGCCTGCACGTCTCCTTAATATTGGCTATTATAAT
>NC_042997.1:146472853-146477853 GCF_006345805.1 Octopus sinensis
TCTGTCCAGCGTGCCAACGATTACGATTCTACCAGCACGCCACATTCATAATAATAATAATAATAATAATAATAATAATAATAATAATAATAATATAATAATAATAATGATGATGATGATGATGATGATGATGATGAATAACAATAAAAATAATAAATAATAATAACAGTAAACTGACTGGTATCAGAGCCTTATAATAACAATAAACTTACTGGTATGACTGCTATGGTTGTTTGACCTCATAGAAACAACAGCCTAGTTACTACATACCACACGTTTAATAAACCCGTACAAATCCCTTAAATGATGGAATGGTCAAAGCTGAGATGACATTTGATGATGGGGCTCTTCGATCAGGCTGACTATGTACCTGAATACAGCAACTACAACCACCAATAAAATTGATTAAACATCATCATCATCATCATCATCATCATCATCACCACCACCATCATCATCATCATCATCATCATCATCATCATCATCATCATCATCACCACCACATCATCATCATCATCATCATCATCATCATCATCATCACCACCATCATCATCATCATCATCATCATCATCATCATCATCATCATCATCATCATCACCATTCATCATCTTCATCATCACTATCGATTTCGTGATAATTAAATGATGATCCCATCATAGTTTATTCCTCTCTCTCTCATAATATAACCACTGTCATTAGTACTACAAAAACTACCTCTACCACCAGCATCAAACCACCACCGACACCATCCCCCCACCAACACCACCACCACTGCTGCTGATGCGGTGCTGGTGTTGTTACTACTACTACTACTACTACTACTACTACCGCAATCACCATCAATATTACTATGTCCATCACAAATGACTATATTGACATGAGATATATGCTGACATTATACCACCATCACCCTCAACAGAAAGACCACATGCTCCACCACCAGTACCCTTATACCCCACCACAACTCCAAAAGCACCAACAACAACAACAGTTACAGCAGCAATGAACTGCGACTACCATTACAAAAACAACAGTATAATTATTGTTATTCCAGTACTGTGATGTGCCAGAACAAACAAGTCTCTAGAGTTAATAATGCTAATGACGTCAGACATATTGTCTGAATGAGATTAATAATTCTATATGTCTGGATAAGAGATATGGAAGCATCCGAGAGGTCTGGGAAGGCTGTGAGCCTCTCAAAAGATAATCCCTTAGACAAATGTACCGCTATCAGTGTTGTTGTTTATCTAGCTGACCTGTGGTCAATAATACTATTTCAGCGATAATCATCCCGTTTGGGGTTTTAAGGCGGCAAGTTGGCAGAGTCATTAACAGCGTTGGATGATATGCCTCGGGGTATCAGTTTCGATTCGAGACGTTCTTTATTTCAAACTTTTATTTTCATCTTCCGGCGTCAATGAAAGAAGAAACCAAAACCGAATAGGTGGATTGATGGAACAGTCAAAGTATCGGACGTGGTGTGATGTTTTTCAAAATCTGTTCCAGGCCTTTCTTGGTCAAGACTCATTTTGCGTCTTTTCTTGGCCTAGTCTCAGTCTTTGGGTATTGTAGACAATATCTGTATGTATGTATGTATGTATGTATGTATGTATAGGCGCAGGAATGGCTGTGTGTGGATTCCCAACCACACAGTTCTGGGTTCATCCCACTGCGTAGAAACTTTTGCAGGTAGAAATTTTGATAGACAGAAACTGAAAGAATGGAAGAAACCCGTCGTATATGTGTGTGTGTGTGTACGTGTGTGTGTGTTTTAAGGCGGCAAGTTTATCTGTACATACATACATACATACATACATATATATATATATATATATATATATATATATATATATATATATATATATATATATATATATATATATATATATATATATATATATATATATAAATGCATATACGTATAGGTATGTAAGTAAGTACATATGTATGCATTAAGTATCTATATATGTACGTATATATGTAAGTATGTGTATATGAATATATGCTTGTATGTATTTATACATACATGCATATATATTTCCAGTCCTTTGCATTCTGAAAGCAGAGTCTACGAGGAGACAGATGCCGAGCCATGTCGGCTCTGGCGGTCTTTCACTCGAACAAAATGGGTGGCAGGTAGAGGAGAGACTTCATGATTGAATATTTGCCAGTCTTCCACAAAAAGAAAAATACATTTCTCAAGTTTACACTTGCGGAGACCAAGACCCGAACAAGTAATGACACAGACTGACACGAGACTAAGAAGAGACAGGGAATGTGACCAGACCAAGACTAGAAATAGATCGAAACCGGACCAAGAAAAGAGAGAGAGACCAGAGACCAAAATATAAAAAAAAAGAAGACAGTGGATGTTGTGTTGGAACACAAAATGCTGTGTTATTTGCCACGAGGGAAACATCACATATGGACTTGTAGTGCAAGGAAGAGAAAGACGAGGACGGAGAGAAAGATAAAGAGAGGGGGTGACGAGCAGGAGAGGAGGGGAAAGAAAGGAGGAGGGGAGAAGAGGAACGTTAGGAGGAGTAAAGAAGCAGAAGAAGAAGAACAACAACAACAACAACAACAACAGCAACAGCAACAACAGCAACAACAACAGGAAAAGAATTGACCTTAGTACTGAGCTAGTAGTCTATTTATGAAGCTGAGAAAGGATGAAATGGAAATGAACTTCGGCAGGATTTGAAATGTAAAAGTTAGAATGAATCTTCTCTAATGAGTCCATGAAATCACTGTGTGTCTTAAATACGCTTTAAATGGTATCTCAGGGACATATAAATTATATCTGATGCACACACACACACACACACACACACACACACACACACACACACACACACACACCTCACACACACACACATACATACACACAAACATACATGCACACACACATACATACATACATACATACATACATACATACATACATACATACATATATACATATGGTCTTG
The DNA here is from genome assembly GCF_006345805.1 of Octopus sinensis. Lineage (NCBI taxonomy): Eukaryota > Metazoa > Mollusca > Cephalopoda > Octopoda > Octopodidae > Octopus > Octopus sinensis. The sequence goes on from NC_042997.1 coordinate 146,475,829, forward strand.
AGCACTTCCACAAAACATCTAAAACTACATTATCAATACTACCTCTTCCTGATATCTGGAATATGTGAATTTAGAGAAATTAGACTGCTAATTATGATGGATCGAGCGACATCGTTGAGACTCATTCATTTGTCTTTTGAGAAATAGAGGTTATATATTCCTTCCTACTCTAGTCACAAGGCTCGAAATTTTTGGAGGGGAGGGAGGGCCAGTCGATTAGATCGACCCCAGTACGCAGCCGGTACTTAATTTATCGACCCCGAAAAGATGAAAGGCAAAGTCGACCTCGGCAGAATTTGAACTTAGAACATAAACACAGACGAAATATCGGTAAGCATTTCGCCCGGCGTGCTAACGATTCTGCCAGCTCGCTGCCTTAGAGAGTTTATATATTATGTGTGCGCACGAGTGGGTATTTGTTTTCATTGCGTAGCCATTTGTTCGTCATCAACGATTTTGTAATTTTAATTTGATTCATCAATCACATATACCTGTACATCAGGATAGCCTGTTACATCCAGTAAATTTATAATCTCCGCCGTGTTCCAGTTTCGCTTAACCTATGTAACAATCACTGTATATTTTATCGGAACGGCTATTTGAAGTTGCTAAAAAGTTGCATATTTCCAGAGAAAACCCTAACCAGGGCACAGAAAACAATACATTTTAGAATGTTTTTTTTTTTTTCATAGTTCAGTGGATTACGCCGAGCAAAATGATTAACGGCATTTCGTTCGTCTTCACGTTCTGGGTTCAAATTCCGCTGAGGTCGATCTCGTCTTTCATCCTATCAGACTCAATAAAACAAGTACCAATCGAGTAATGGAATCGATGTAATTAACTTACCCCCTCCCCAGAACTTCTTGGCCTTGTGCGAAAATTTGAAAGTAGTGTTTCAGCGGATTACGACGGACAAAATGCTTAGCAGCATTTAGTCCGTCTTTACGTTCTGAGCTCAAATTCTGCCGAGGTCGACTCTGCCTTTCATCCCTTTGGGGTTGATAAATTAAGTACCAGTTAAGCATTGGGGGGGTGATGTAATTGACTTGTCCCACTCACCTCAATTTGCTGGTCTTGTACCAAAATTTGAAATCAATATTTCAGCAGATTAACACAGTAACTCTCAAACCGCAATCCACAAAAAAATAATAGGGAAAATTTATTCCCTACTCCTTCATTATGAACGAGAAGACCAAATAGAGTTTGTATCTATTCCTATAAAATTCTTCTCTCTTCACCATGGTATTGAACACATTTAAAAAATGTTCAACTCAGCTGTGTGGTAAGTAGCTTGCTTACCAACCACATGGTTCTCGGTTCTGTCCCACTGCGTGGCACGTTGGGCAAGTGTCTTCTGCTATAGCCTCGGGTCGACCAAAGCCTTATGAGTGGATTTGGTAGATGGAAACTGAAAGAATCCCGTCGTATATATGTGTGTGTGTATGTGTGTGTGTGTGTGTGTGTGTGTGTGTGTGTGTGTGTGTGTGTGTGTGGTGTGTGTGTGTCTGTTTGTTCCCCCACCATCGCTTGACAACCGATTTTGGTGTGTCTACGTACCCGTAACTTAGCGGTTCGGCAAACGGGACCGGTAGAATAAGTACTAGGTTTACAAGGAATAAGTCCTGGGGTAGATTTGTTCGAGTAAAGGCGGTGATCGAGCATGATCGCAGCCAAATGACTGAAACAAATAAAAGAATAAAAGAATATTATAATTTTACTAAACAGAGTAGTTTTTTTTTACCCCGTTTCATTATCCACACCCCTCCACTTCTCTTATAAACAATAGATAAGCAGAAAGCACTCATTTGCAGAATCGGTAGAACATCTGACAGAATGATTTGTGTTATTTGATTAGATCCTTTATCGCTGTGAGTTCTGGTCCAACCTGTTGGGGTTCGCTTTGACTTTTCATTCTCCTACAGTCGATAACATAAAAGAATAGTTTAATAATGGTGTCAATTCATTCGATTCCCTCCCCCAAAAATGTATGCCCTTGTGCCAATGTTAGAAATCAAATTTTGAATA
>NC_042997.1:146482853-146484786 GCF_006345805.1 Octopus sinensis
ACACACGCACACACCCCCACACCCCCCACACACACATACACACGCACATATATATATAATGTAAATATCTATATGTATATGTACATATATATATATATATATATATATATATATATATATATATTTATATATAAACATATATATGTTTGTATATATATATACAAACATATATATATGTATATATATATAAATAAATAATGTATATATAATGTATATTTGTAATATGATATGTGACAATTATTCGGTTGCCATGATAAAACTCCGAGTTTCGGATGTCAGGGCGGAAACCTACACCGGCATTTCTTCAGTTATCGAAATGTATATAAATGTATATAATATATATAATATAATATATATAATATAATATAATATAATATAATATAATATATATATGTGTATATATATATATATAATATATATATATATAAAAAATTAGGAGCTCATAAAAAGAAGCTAGGAAGATTTGTTTGTGAGTGGGTATATGGGTAATGTAACATGAAACGAAGGTATGACGAGGTGAACATCACATGGATAACAATAGAAGCTGCGAGGAGGATCCAAAAAGCGATATTAAATAAGTTTTTGTTTTTGTTTTTGTTTTTAAATCATATGGGATATAAATAAATACATAAAGCAGGAACATATCGGTGGGAGGATAAAAGTTAGCTTAAGGGAGATTGGATAACAATAGATTTTTGCATGCTTGGTTACATTTCTTGGTATATTTGTGATGAAAAATGGTGATTTATGTGGCAACGTTAACCACAGTTAAAGCGGCGAGCTGGCAGAAACGTTAGCCCGCCGGAAGAAATGCTTAGCAGTATTTCGTCTGCCGTTACGTTCTGAGTTCAAATTCCGCCGAGGTCGACTTTGCCTTTCATCCTCTCGGGGGTCAATAAATTAAGTACCAGTTACGCACTGGGGTCGATATAATCGACTTAATCCGTTTGTCTGTCCTTGTTTGTCCTCTGTGTTTAGCCCCTTGTGGGTAGTAAAGAACTAGGCATTTCTTTCGCCTTCATGTTTTGAGTTCAAATACCGCCGGCGTCAACTTTACCTTTCATCTTTTTGGGATCGATAAAATAAGTACCAGATAAAATGACTACTGAGGTCGATCTAATCGACCCCACCGAAATTGCTGATAATGTGCCAAAATTTGAAACCAATGTCATCAAACGAATTATCTGGCGTCAAACTGGCAGTGTCTCTAGTATATCGGATACAACAATTTATCAGATTTTTTCGTACAGTCAGCGCTCAAAGTTTAAATCTATCTGTAGTCAACGTTTATTTTTTTTTCTTTTATCATTTTGGGATTGATAAAAATCTATCGATCTAGGGTGGTGGTTTTGTAAATCCTTAAGAATTGTGTCTTTTTATTTTTTTTTATTTGTTCTGGTCTTTTACGTTCAAAAAACCAGAAAATACAAATTCTGCATTTTAACCTGAATGGTAAATTTAATACCGCCTTGTACCTTGCGTAGTTTTAGCAGAATCTGATCGTTCGATTAATCTTTGGGTGAATCAATCAATCAGCTAATTTTGTCGTAGTCCTTTCGTTGCCATTCTCGACCTCATCAATAGCATACCCTCTCTACTCTTTTTTAAAGAGAATATCAAGAAAAATCAAATCCCTTTCCTCCATCTTCACGCCATATGAATTTTTAATACACATGTATACTATTTCTCTCTCTCTCTCTCTCTCCTCTCTCTCCCTCCCTCTCTCTCTCTCTCTCTCTCTTCATAGACGTGAAGTTCTTGTATAAATAGTAATCTGAGAAATAAATTTCGCGAAATTGAGAGAAATGAGCTGTTTAATTGTCCTATATAATCGAGCGAGCTAAATGCTTGAGACTCGACTATGATTATCGTTTCATCCAGTTTTTTTATTATTATTATTATTATTATTATCATTATTATTATTATTTATAGA
>NC_042997.1:146484886-146509886 GCF_006345805.1 Octopus sinensis
GATCTTTATGTGTGTGCATATGTGCGGGTGTATATGTGTATCTATGTATTCACCACGCATACAGTCTTACACACACATACATTAATTCATGTATATATATATATATATATATATATATATATATAATATATATATCAAAATAAGCACAACAGATATCAAGAAGTGATGCACTATGACTATTTCAAGAGGCTCCATTTAATTGAATTTGTGTATATATATATATATGTGCGTGTGTGTGTGTGTATACATACATATAATATATATATTATATATATATATATAATATATATATATATATTATATATATATATTATATATATATATATATATATATATATATATATATACATACACATCACACACCACAAATTCACTCCAGATTTTTTTCAACTAAGGGATGAATTTTCTATATGAAATCATTCGCGATAAGTCTTTGAATGGGACGAAGGCGCTAAATAAATAGTTTTTATTCAACTCTTGTCTGCCTTTTTTTCTTAACATGTAAAATGTGTACACTCCTTCAAAACAATCTATACATATATACATACACAGACATAACCACACACACAGACACAACCACTCACACACAGACACACACATGCACATACACACACACGTACACACGTACGTACGTACATACATATATACATACATGTTAGATAACTGGAAATCTATATCAGCTTCAGTTTGAACTAAACTCGGAGTAGCGTGTCTCTTACATAATTCCATAAACTTCTGATAACACATTATCGATATCTGCCGAACTAATAATTTAAGCGAACGAAAGACGAAACCTCAACGTGGTCGCTAGATCTACTCAGAAATATATGCGGAATGCCCCTCATAATGCAACCGACAATATTACAAAGAAGCACATGTTGTATGTAGTGCTAAATACCACACATCCTCGCTTGAGGCTCTAAAAAATAGATTGCTCTGAAGCAGAGAGCAATACCAGAGCATCGAGCTAAATCCACTGAACTTACTGCTTTGTAGTCTGTTATCATATGACCAGATTACATCCATTACCATCTGATTTTCAAATTTCTCCCGGATTACTTTCCACTATCTTCTGTTGTTAAGTTTGCAAAATGCGGAAATGCTGACAGATAAAATGTCTTTCACTAGATATCTGGTGGATTACAGGAGACATAAAACTAAAGCAACAGAGACATTAAAAGAAAGAGAAATATGCAATAATCCTTGAGAATTATGTTTTGGCAAAAGTTCTTCAAAGTATTCTTTTCTACTCTAGGCAAAAGGCCCGCAGTTTTTGGGGAGGGTGCCAGTCAATTAGATCGACCCCAGTACGCAACTGGTACTTAATTTATCGACTCCGAAAGGATGAAAGGCAAAGTCGATCCCTCGGCGGGATTAAAACGAGAATTTTTCAAATTATATCATATTGTTTATCTTTTACTTGTTTCAATCATCAGACTGCAGACATGCTGGGGCACTGACTTGAACAACTTTAGTCAAACAAATCAACCCCAGTCCTTATTTTTACCTTAAGCCTGGTATTTATTCTATCTGTGTCTTTTTGCCGAACCGCTAACTTTGTCAAAGTGTGGTGGGGGATGAAACACAGACGCAAAGACAAGCGCACACAAGACACACACACACACATATATATATATGTGTATATATATATGTGTGTGTGTATATATATAATATATATGTGTGTGTGTGTGTGTGTGTGTGTGTTGTGGTCTGTCTGTCTGTCTGTGTGTGTCTGTGTGTGTGTGTGTGTGTGTGTGCGTGTGTGAGTGTGTGTGTGTACGACGGACTTCTTTCGGTTTCTGTCTACCAAATCCACTCATAAGGCTTTGGTCGGCCCGAAGCTATAGTCGATCGAAGACACATGCCCAATGTGCCACGCAATGGGATTGAGCTCAGAATCATGTGGTTGGGAAACAAATTTCTTACCACACACCCACACCTGAGGCTATAAAAAATTGATTGCTCTGAAGTAGAGATCAATACCAGAGCATCGAACTAAATCCACTGAACTACTTTGTAGTTTTGTAGTCTGTTAACTTATGACAAGAGAACACTCATTACTATCTGATCTTCAAATTTTTCCTGGATTGCCTTTCACCATCTTCTGTTGTTAAGTTTGTTGTATCACTACTGCTACCACTGCTGCTGTTTATTTCCCAAATCGTACTTGACTGAGCGTTCCTATACGGGTGGGGTGGGGCTGAAAGTTCCTTGCTTTAAGGGCTGGTTGGAGGCCCAGCCTGCCGAGTTCTTTTATAGGGCTTAGAATAACTGAAGGACCGCTGCAATAAGTGTGTAAATCTGGGAGGGCAATATGTTGAATAAAACCATAATTAACTATAGGCGTAGGAGTGACTGTGTGGTAAGTAGTACCTTGCTTACCAACTACATGGTTCCGGGTTCAGTCCCACTGCGCGGCACTTTGGGTAAGTGTCTTCTACTATAGCCTCGGGCCGATCAAAGCCTTGTGAGTGGATTTGGTAGACGGAAACTGAAAGAAGCCTGTCGTATATATGTCTATATGTATATGTATGTGTGTGTATATGTTTATGTGTTTCTGTTTGTCCTCTCCCCCAACATCGCTTGACTACCGATGGTGTGTTTACGTCCTCGTAACTTAGCGGTTCGGCAAAAGTGACCAGTAGAATATGTATTAGGCTTCCAAAGAATAAGTCCTGGGGTCAATTTGCTCGACTTAAGGCGGTGCTCCGGCATGGCCGCAGTCAAATGGCTGAAACAAGTAAAAGAGTAAAAGAGTAATCCTCTTGTATTTTCTTTTATCCAAAGCCAGGAACTTTTCAGCACCCTCTCGTAACCATGGCCGCTCTGTCAATAATCACTCCGTCATTTTTTTCTGGAAGCATTGAACATTTAGGACTACATCACCCAATATGTTCATCTAGCAGGACAGCAAAGTATAATTTGAAGCACTTATTGATAGTTTAGTTCCTATTTCTAGCATGTAGAACGACCATTTAGATGTTCCCTCGTTAGCTCTTTCCTCCAGACGAGGTAGAAATACGTGACAAGCATTAACATACGGAAGCGACGTACATCTATAAAAATAAAATAACGGTGTCTTTCTATTTTACAACTTGTACAGTAACCTTACAATTATTTTATGGCCTGTAGTCATCCTCCTTTTCCTTCTATTTTTTCCCTTGTTTTGTTCTTTTCTCCCTTGGTATTGTACTCTTCCCTTAAAGGAAAATGGAAGGTAAGAAAAAGAAAGAGATGAAGGGAGAAAGGAGGACAGGAAAAAGGAAGCAGATGGAAAATAAAATAAAAAACAAGGAAGAGGAAAATATGAAATAATAATAATAATAATAATAATAATAATAATAATAATATAATAATAATAATAACAATAACAATAACAATAACAATAATAATAATAATAATAATAATAATAATGATAATAATAATAATAATGATAATAATAAAACGGAGAAATGAAAGAGAGAACATAAATGAAAGAAACCAAGAGAGAGAAAGATACAAGTCTGGATAATAAGAAAAGAAAGGTGAAAGGAAAGAAATAAAGGAAGAGAACTGTCACGTGTGAAAGAAGGAGGTAAGGGCGGAAAAAAGAACAAATAAGCAATGATGTAAAAAAAAGATAGAATAGAGCAAAACAGAAACAAAGAACGAGAAGAGTAAAATAGAAAGAAAGAAAAAAGAAAAGAAGGAAGGAAGGAAGACGAGATGGTCTTAGAGAAGAAACTAGAGAGTAAGGCTGATTTAATAAATAAAAGCTAATAATTGTAATGGAGTTTTGATTTTTTAATTTTTTTAAGAGTAAGACAGACTAGGAACTAAGATGAAACGGCAGTAGTGTATGAGTATTTGTGCATATCCGTGGGTGTGTGTGTATGTGTGAACATGCGTGTGTGTATGTGCGAACGTGTGTGTGTGTGTGTGTGTGTGTGTGTGTGTGTGTGTGTGTGTGTGTATGTGTGTATATATAGTGCAAAAATTGATGACGACAATTACAACACGAAAGACTAGATGTAAAAATTTGTCGGTCAGTGAGACATTAACAAAAGTTAGCTGTCTTTAAACTTCAGGTTTCCAAGAAGTGAGAAGGAAAAGGTTTAGTGAAAAGGTTATGTATGTATGTATTTATGAATGTATGTATGTACGTATGTATGTATGTATGTATGTATGTATGTATGTATGTATGTATGTATGGATGGATGGATGGATGGATGGATGGATGGATGGGTAGGTGGGTGGATGGATGGATGGATGGATGTCTCATCATTACAATCATCATTAAACTGCATGAAGTAGATAGGTTGCCAGAGTCCAAATCGGTTTTTATTCCAAGTTACTGGCCTCCTACAAGTGGTTGATGGCCACAAGTCATTCATACACATCATCACACACATATATATTAATGTGTGTGTATATATATATATATATATATTTTATATATAATTTTTATACCTATATATATATAGTTAGTTAGACAGATGTGTATGTATGCATATATATATATATGTGTGTGTGTGTGTGTGTGTGTGTGTGTGTATGCATGATTATGTCTTTGTATGTATGTATATTATATACTTTGACTAATATGTGTATATACATATGTATAAACATATACGTATATACTTATGCTCTGTCTCTGTCTCGCCGTCTCTGTTTTCCTCCCAATCTTCCTCTCCCTCCTCTCTCTCTCTCCCTCACGCATACAAATGCTTATATATATATATACACACACCGTGACTTTGTTTCTTTGACTTTTGTCATTATTACAGCTAACTGGTGGAACCTATTCATTTCGTTACGGATGTTTTACACTTCATGTCGCCATGTCCCACGCACCATTAACCATTAACCACCACTGAGACTATTATTGTAATACCTACCGAATGTATGTATGTATGTATGTATGCTTGCATGTATGCATGTACGTACGTATGTATGTGTGTATGTATGAATGTTTGTATGTATGTATGCATGTATGTATACATATATATATATATTCTTGACAGTAAGTATTTATGCGCATGTGTGTATGTGTGTGTGTGTGTGTGTGTGTGTGTATTATACATAGATCATCTCTAGAGGTTTTCTCTTTATCTTGGTCCTCTTAATATGGATTTCTTCTTATTGCTATTATTATCATTGTCATCATCATTATTGTTGTCTTTCGATAAGGCGGTGAGCTGGCAGAATTGTTAAGGACGCCGAGCAAAATGCTTAGCAGCATTTCGCTTGTACTTACGTTCCGAGTTCAAATTCTGCCGAGGTTGACTTTACTTTTTATCCTTTCGGGTCGATAAATTAAATACCAGTAAAGCACTGGGGTCGATTTAATCGACTGGTCCCTTCACATCAAATTTACGAAAAAGGATTATTGTTGACGTTCGATGTTGTAGAGCTAGGAGTATCATTATCACGCCGGAGAAAATAGTTACATTATTTCATCTCCTCTTTGCGTTTTGAGTTCAAATTCCACCGAGGCCGACTTTTTACTGTAGGCATCAGGCCTGAAATTTTACGGGAGAGGTCTAGTCGATCACATCGATCCTAGTATTTCCCCGAAAAAATGAAAGGCAATGGTCGATCTCGGCGAAATTTGAACTCAGAACGCAAAGGCGGACGAAATACTGCTAAGCATTTTGACCAGCGTGCTAACAATTCCTCCAGATCGTCACCTTTACATAACATATATCATTTCCACTATAGGCACAAGGCCTGAAATTTTGGAGAAAGTTGATTACATCGACCCCAGTACTGAACTGGTACTTAATTTTTCGACCCCGAAAAGATGAAAGGTAAAGTCGACCTCGGTGGAATTTGGTCTCAGAACGTAGCGGCAGATGAAATATCTATTTCTTTATTACCCACAAGGGGCTAAACACAGAGAAGACAAACAAGGACAGACAAACGGATTAAGTCGATTACATCGACCCCAGTGCGTAAATGGTACTTATCTAATCGACCCCGAAAGGATGAAAGGCAAAGTCGACCTCGGCGGAATTTGAACTCGGAACGTAACGGCAGACGAAATACCTATTTCTTTACTACCCACAAGGGACTAAACACAGAGGGGACAGACAAGGACAGACAAACGGATTAAGTCGATTACATCGACCCCAGTGCATAACTGGTACTTAATTTATCGACCCAGAAAGGATGAAAGGCAAAGTCGACCTCGGCGGAATTTGAACTCAGAACGTAACGACAGACGAAATACGGCTACGCATTCCCCCCCCCGCGTGCTAACGTTTCTGCCAGCTCGCCGCCTTTACATAACATATCATATCAAAGCAGAATAACTTAATTTCAGCTTCTAGTTTGAGGCAGCATTGTCCTTCTATAAGCATATACTATTAGTATAGTTGATGTAAGTTTACTTTTGTTTATTTCATTTTTCCCATTTCGAAGTCTACTTTTATTGTCGATGCCGTGTTTATTATAATTGTGACAAGCAGAAAGAACACATGAGATAAAGTAATCCTAGATAAACTTCCTGGATTTGAAAAATTATGATGATCATGGCTGGATTGTCTTTGATCGTAGGTCTGCTCAATCAGAGTCACTCTTTACTGAAACAACATCAACAATATCTTATGTCATACATAAATACGTCTGCAAATTAATTATTATATATATAATCGATTGAATTGGTTCTAACGTTTGCACCATGCTGATTGGGTGTTTTGTTGGGTCTCAAGGGACGAAAAAAGAAAACGTGGAATTCGAACTCACACAGTAACAACAATAAATACAACACAAAACTTTGCCTAATGCGTTACTAACTCTTCCGCCTCACCGTCCTACCGAGAGCCACTTGCAATTTTTCAACATCGTTCAAGGTAGCCTAACAGCGTGTTTGTTATGTAAATACGAAGCTAAAATTAGAAACTGTTAACTCTTGGTTATTTCCCAACCCTCCATTCTTTACGTGATCGTTTCTTGGCCTTTTATTTATTTATTTTATTTTATTTTCATTTTATATTTCGTCTTTCATCTCCCTTTCCCTAGTTTACGATTCTTGTCACTGTTGTGTGGAAATTCACAGACAGATCTCGGTTTAATTACATTAGGTAACACAGACTTGTATAATAACAGTAAATAAATGTGCTGGAGCAGAGATTAAATGTACTTCACTGATATCTTAAACAATCTTTCATCTTTGTGAAAGCCACTGTCAAACACTACCAGAAACAGAATCTGCTTTACAAACTTTATCGTATTCATACAAACTGTCTTGTTAGGGTCCGCAGCAAATTTTAGACAGCAAGCCTTATTGTTTTCAAACAGCGCATACTAAAGAGAATTCTCTTGTAATTCTCTGTCAGCGAGCAAAAAACAAGTATTACTAAATAACGACATTAACGAGTTTAGCTTATATCGAAAGATCAAGTAACAGTTTAATGCAATGGGAAACTCCCCTTCCCATGTTATTGTCTTTGCTGTTGCTGTTTAGCCCCAGGTTGGCAAGCAACCACGCAAGAAAATTCATATTTGGAGTTGGAGTGATTCGTGTTTCTGCACACAAAGCTTTTGCTTTGTTAGTCAACTTCGTAAACCAAACACTAGTATATAACATATACGAAGGGGTGTTGAAAAGTTTCTGGCGTTAATGGTGTCGCGAAAGGCTTGGTTGGAGGCATAACCTTCCGAGTTCTTTTACGGGGCTTAGAAAAACTGAAGAACCGCTGTTATAAGTGTGTGAATTTGAGAGGGGAATATGTTGAATAAAATCATGATTAATCGATCCTCCTGTACTTTCTTTTACCCAAAATCAGGAACTTTCAGAACGCCGTTTACCTATATATTGGTTTCAAATTTTGGTACAACGCCAACAATTCAGGGCAAGAGGTAATCGATTACATTGACCCCAATGTTTAACTGGTATTTCTTTTATCGACCCCGGGAAGATGAAAGGCAAAGTCGACCTTGACGGAAATTGAACTCAGGAGTCCGCCAGCTCGTCGCCTTGTTTTACCGGTATACTGGTTTCAAATTTTGACACAAGACTATCAGTTTAGTGGTTGGGTTAAGTCGATTACCCCGATTCCAGTATTTAAGTGGTACTTATTTCATCGACCCCCGATGCGGAAATTGAACTCAGAACGTAAAGACGAATGAAATGCCACTAAGCATTTTGCCCAACTTATGATTCTTTTCTATTTTAGGCAGATGGTCTGAAATTTGGTGGGAGGGGGCCGGCCAGGTCGATTAGATCGATCCTCGTACGCATCTGGTACTTAATTTATCGACTCCGAAAGGATGAAAAGCAAAGTCGACCTCGGCAGAATTTGAACTCAGAAAGTAAAGACAGACGAAATACCGCTAAGATTTTCGTTCGACGTGCTAACGTTTCTGCCAGATCACCACCTTTGTTTACCAATACATTAATGAGAAAATATGCTTGCAGAAAATCAAACTACGTGGGAGTGAAATTACTCAAGAATATTCATATATACTATACTAGCGAGACCCGTGGCTATTTCACGGAATTAATAGTAAATTTATTGGGTTATTTCTGAAAACTTTATCCAAAAACCTAAGGGCGTAACCTGTGTTTCGGTATCAAATGATAGTCGTTCATCTGTTAATCATTGAAAAGTGAAGAAAACTGGAATATGATGATTACTTAATGCACTTTGTATATACACTGTATATACTTCATGCACAATTTTATAGGTTTAATACACAGCACTCACCCTCTTTATTTCCCCTTCTTAGCCATACCTTTATTTCTCTCCCTTTTTTTCTTTTGCTCTTCGCCTTTCCCTTCAACTAATCACGTGAAAGCGTTACAGATGGGCTAAGTAACGGAGGAGAAAAACTAAATTACACATTTCACTCACCACCACCCCTCTCTTCCCTCCCCTATCTCCTTTACCCCCCACGTATCACACACCTCTCCCCCTTTCAACTAATCACGTAGAAGCGTTATGGACGGGCTAAGTAACGGAGAAACAAGCAGAATTATTATAAGATTGATAGGCAGATCCATACATACACATATGCTTATAATTTTCTAACACGCATACACTAACACACACAAATATATAGATAGAAAGCATCCTACACCATATACTGTTTATCTTTTATTTGTTTCTGTTATTGAACAACGGCCATGCGCAGATACTGCCTTCAAGTGTGCTGGTCGAACCAAATGACACAGTACTTACTTTTTAAAGCCTCGTAGTTTTATTTTTTTACCGAAACGCAATGTTATGGGGACATGAACAAGCCAACACCGGTTATGAAGACAAGCATACACACACACACACACACACACACACACACACACACACGCACACACACACACACACACACACGCACACAAACACAAAAGTATGTATATTCACAAAGATTTTGAACTCAGAACGTAACGACAGACGAAATACCTATTTCTTTACCACCCACAAGGGGCTAGACACAGAGGGGACAAACAAGGACAGACAAACGGATTAAATCGATTACATCGATCCCAGTGCGTAACAGGTACTTAATTTATCGACCCCTAAATGATGAAAGGCACAGTCGACCTCGGCGGAATTTGAACTCAGAGCGTAACGGCAGACGAAATACCTATTTCTTTACCACCCACAAGGGGCTAGACACAGAGGGGACAACAAGGACAGACAAACGGATTAAGTCGATTACATCGACCCCAGTGCGTAACTGGTACTTAATTTATCGACCCCGAAAGGATGAAAGGCAAAGTCGAGCTCGCGGAATTTGAACTCAGAACGTAACGGTAGACGAAATACGGCTACGCATTTCGCCTGGCGTGTTAACGTGTCTGCCAGCTCGCCGCCTTCCATCACTAAAATATACTAGATGCAATAAGGGTATAGCGGGTATTCTACATATGTAATGATTTCAGTTTCCTCTAGCAGTAAGCATAAACAAAAAAAAAGGAAGAAAGAAAACAAAAACGTAGTTTAAAGGTCAAGTTCAAGCCATAACTGCTTGCAAGACTAGATGGGACGTCAGTTTGTCACAGGATAACTCATTTTGGCCAGCTAAGTGAACTAGGGCAACCAGTAGCGAAGTTTAGGAATGGAAGTCGCAATCTTACGATCACGTGTCTTGACGCAATAGGCAGACGCAAGAGTGGCTGTTTGATAAGAAGCTTGCTTCCTAACCACATGGTTTCGGGTTCAGTCCCACTGCGTGGTACCTTGGGCAAATGTCTTCTACTATAGTCTCGGGTCAACCGAAGCCTTCTGAGCGGATTTGGTAGACGGAAACTGAACGAAGCCCGTCGTATATCTATCTATATATATATATGTATATATTTGTGTGTGTCTGTTTGTCCTCCCACAATAACTTGACAACCGATGTTGGTGTGTTTACATCCCCGTAACTTATCAGTTCGGCATCAGAGACCGACAGAATAAGTACTAGGCTTACAAAGAATAAGTCCTGGGGTCGATTTGTTCGACTAAATGCGGTGCTTCAGCATGGCTGCAGTCAAATGACTGAAACAAGTAAATATATATATATATATATATATATATATATATATATAGAGAGAGAGAGAGAGAGAGAGAGAGAGAGAGAGAGAGATGGTACCTTTGTACATCCCCGTAACGTAGCTGTTTGACAAAAGAGACCAATGCAATAAGTACCAGGCTTTCAAAATTGTACTTTGGAATATTGTTCTTAAAAAGAAGAGAAGAAAACATTTTCAAATTCACCTAAGATCCATGAGAGGCAATAGCATAGCCGAACTGTTAACGCGTCAGACAAAATTATTAACGGTATTTTTTCTGGCTCTTTATGTTCTAAGTTCACATCCTGCCGAGGTGAACTTTGCCTTCCATTCGATCTAATAAAATACCAGTCAAGTACTGGGGATCAATGTTATCGACTTGGTCCCGCCACATGCCCTTGAAAAATTCCTGGCCTTGAACACTGCGTCATATTGGGAGTTCAGTCACTTGTATGATATGGAAATCCGGTAACCAATGTTATGAGTCCTAGGGCGCAATAAAAATTTTAATAAATGGTCGGGAAGACGGCAAAGTTGTTTGAGAGTCGAAAAGGAAATGATGTATTTGTTACCGGTTTTTTAACGTTCTGTGCTCAAATCCTACCAAGGTCAGCTATATATTTTATCCTTTCAGTGTCGATAAAATAAAATACCAGTCAAGTACTGAAGTCGATGCTATCGGCAACCCTCTTTAACTTCAAAATTACTGGCTCTGTGCTTAAATAAATAATATTTATTTTTAAGTACAAACGACAATAAACCCTCTTTAACTTCAAAATTACTGGCTCTGTGCTTAAATAAATAATATTTATTTTTAAGTACAAACAACAATAAAGGTACGAAGGTTGGCTTAATCTGTCATATGTCTACCAAGATACTCACTGGAAATGTAACCAAATGAGCTTTATTTTCATCATAGTCCCCCTTGATATTTCACTCACTTATGAACTAACGACGAACAAATATCAGAATCAAAGACGGTCTTCTAAATTAGCATGATGGGAAAAGACACCTTTATGCCATGAGTGACCAAGGGATTGCACCTAGAAAGTTCCCCTCGAGGCACAAGTCCAGGCTAGGCTGTTTATGGAAAACCAGTGGTCACCCATGCATACCAGCCTCCTCTCTCCATGCCATTGAGGTTATCCGAGTGAAAGGCAAAGACCGATACAGTGTTGGCACCGGTGACGTCGCAACTCATTCCCATAGATGAATGAAATGGGGCAACGTGAAATAAAATGTCTTGCTCAAGAACACAACACACAGCCCGGTCCACGATTCGAACTCACTACCTAATGATTGTAAACGCGACGCTCTAACTACTGAGCCCACTCTATTACTAACATGATATACAAAGTCTTTTATCAGAAGGAAACAAAAGTGACGAGCGTTCGAGGGGTATAACTAAATCGAACTGGTTTGATAACCACAAAGAATGGACTAAACTATAACACGGTGAATGTCTAAGAATGGCAGAGAAAATACCCGAATGGCTCTCCTTGATATTGAACCTTCGGAGAGCAGATAACACCTAATGATAATATTGGTTAGTAACGGTATAATTAATAAATAAATAATTCAAATCATTTGATATAAAGTGATACTCTTTTATTTGTTTCAGTCAGTTCACGGTAGCCATGCTGGAGCACCACCTTTTGTTGAACAATCGACCCCGGAACTTATTCTTTGTAAGCCTAATACTAATTCTATCCGTTTCTTTTGCCGAACTTATTTCTTAAGCTTAATACTAATTCTATCGGACTATTTTAGCAAACCGCTAAGAAACGTGGACGTAAACATATTGACACCGGTTGACAACCGGTGATAGGGGGACTGAGAAAGGATGAGAAAGGCGCGATCCAGAGAGGAGTGGACAGTGTGCTGTGACCAACGGTGTCAAATGGATGCCCGACGGACTGGTCGGTCAAGGTGATCAAGGTGATATATATATATATATATATATATATATGTATATGTATATGTATATATATATATTCATACATTCATAGATACATACATACATACATACATACATACACCTAAGTGGGGGTAAGTCAATATAATCTAACATACATGAGAGGATATACACACAAGGATTACGATTAAAATTATAATAGCTATAAATACCAAAGATCCATTTATACACACGCGACGAGCTGTTTCCGTCTACTAAATTTGTCTGTGGTAGAAAGTACAGTGCAGGATGATCAAAATAAGAGCCATGAGGTTGTAAAGCAAAATTACTAATTACACAACCATGACTATTATTTGATTGATTTTTATTTTAGTAAAACGAAATAAATCACGTTCTCTTTTGTATATCTATGCGATTATGTTTAGAGAATGCGAATCAGCAGTTCTCCGTTTTCTTTTATTTATTAATACTTTTTGCATATATGCGTAGCTGAGTGGTAAGAAGTTTGATTCCAAACTGCGTGACGCCTTGGTTAACTGTCTTCTGTATATCACCCATCATGTATGTATGCATGTATATATGTATGTATTTATGTATTTATGTATGTATGTATATATACATACACACACACACACATTATATATATATATATATGTATGTATGTATGTATGTATGTATGTATAGACAGATAGATAGATAGATAGATAGATAGATAGATAGATAGATAGACAAAACAAGGTATAAATAATAATCATTACCTATTCATTTATTGTAGTAAATTTACCACAATGAAAGAAAGTGATAACCGCTATTTACATCTTATTTTGTATACCACACCACTCTGTGTAAAAAAAAAAAAAGGAAGTCTAACTGGGAACACAACTATGCATTTATAATATAAAATGCTAATGGACTTATAACCTTGGACCCTGCCACAAGCATACGGGGAGTTCTTCACTAATCTAAAAAATATTGTTTGTCTAGTGTATTTGTGTTAATAGAGAGCTTGTAAAGTATTTTGCCCGGAGTAATAATCCTCATTAATAACTCCATCTTTTGAAATATCTATCTATCTATATATATATATCTCCCACCACCGCTTGACAACCGATGCTGTTATGTTTACGTCCTGTAGTGGTCCGGTAAAGATAAGTAGCAGACTTTAAAAAATAAGTATTGGGTCGATTTCTCCGACTAAAATTCTTCAAGGCTGTGCCCCAGCTTGGCCGCAGCCTTATGACTGAAGCAAGTAAAAAGTAAAAGATAAAGGTTTGCTGTTACGACTGTGATAATAGATACAAATGAAACATATAGCCTGAATGTAAAAGCTGTAGGCTTTTCACTCGTTCTTCGTAGATGTTCGACCCAAAAGTTTGACGAGACATTGATATCAATCGGGTAGCTTAACTTCACAACGGTACCTTTTTCCAAAATTTTAGTTTGGAAATCTCCCAGTGTTATTGGCAATACCTGATTTACAAGTCCATGTTAATAATAATAAAAAACATCAGAAGTCTCATCTGATCATTTCTCTAAATTACATTGTTATTAAAACCTCCAGAATTATTAGTAATAGTATTTTCTGTTCCATAACTGTACCCATAATCAAAATTTTGATTTGTAAGTATTACTTGCAACTTTTGATCTAATAGTGTATGTTAATCAAAAACTTCAGAGATCTTGTCTGTTCAAATCTCTAAAATACATTATAATGAATAGTTTAAAAGATTATAAGAAAGAAACAGACCGAGCCAGGGTCACCAGGATGTCATAATCACACGTGAAATACGGATCAGATTTTGATACCTCTTTTCTGTAAACTCGCGTTACATTCTGGTAAAACGTTGATACGTTTGAAATCCTATATCACGAACGTATTTTTTTGTTTTTTTTATTGTTATTTTTTTAATATGGTTACAGATAATCCTTCGAGCTGATTTATATGTAAAGGTAATAAATACATTCAGGCATAACTGGTGTCGAGTTTCTTTTCTCGAAAACTGTCATGGCTGAGTTGTTTTCATCATCAACGTAAATGAATAGTAAATTTACGAACGGTTTTGTTATGGAAGAAAGAAGAGACACGAATGTGTTTCAGTAACGTGGCATCAGAAGATATGTCATGAATTTCTTTTTATAATCATATATCAGATGGAGAGCAGAAGTTGGCAGAATTTTTTTCATCTCTTATCATCAAAACCGGAAAACATTAAAATTTATTCTCTCTGTTTGTCAGTCAGCCTCTCTCTCCCTCTCTCCTTGCGTGTACGTTTGTGTGTAATATATATATATATATATATATATATATATATATTTGAGGCAGAGAGAGAGACAGACAGACAGACGGTATCTTACATATCACTTAATATAATTTACATGTATTCTTATATTTTGTGCAATTCGGTGAAAGACATTCAAACTAGAAATAGTAAGAGTTGTAGTACTTGTGCAGCCTATCGCAGTTTCTCTCTCTCTCTCTCTCTCTCTCTCTCTCTCTCTCTCTCTCTCTCTCTCTCTCTCTCTCTCTCTCTCTCTCTCTCTCTCTCTCTCGCTCTTTCTCTTTCTCTCTCTTACTCATCTTTCCCTGTCTCCTCTCGCTCGCTCGTTTTTTCTACATTATCCACACACACATGCACGCACATGCACTGATACCTAATCATATATATATATAAATAATATGGCGTCGAAGTCAGTCAGTCACGTACGGAAAGAACAAGGGCTGTTAATTTTCTGTGTAGTGAGTGCTATCCCTAGAAATTTTGCAATTGATAAAAGCCTAGTAAAAATTGGTCTTCTTCGAGTAAATCTCTGTATGAAAGCAATGGAACGGTGAACATCAACTGAAAGTCAGCATGTGAAATCTCTACTGCTTTAACCATTCACAGATCACAGAACTATCGAGAGAAAATTTAGTGACTTTTGAATTGCAACAATACCTCGATAAATCATATAGAAAAGTCTTGGAAAATCCTTCGATTAGCTGTATGAAAAGAAGGAAAAACGTCTAGGATCTGAGATACCCACGGACTATTTGCGATTCAACACAGCTGTATCAAGAAATAAAGTTCGTAGAAAGAAAATTGGCTGCTATCGCTACAGACCATCAAAACCACACAGTAAATTGAAATCAGACAAAAAGAGTAACAGCTTCTCCATGGAGGACCATAAACAAGTTTAGAAAAGTTTTAAAGAAAAAAAAATTTTTTAAGAATATTTGCATAGTGTTCAAATACAAGTGGCATTTTCTTTGTTTCTGCCTGTCTCTGTCTCTCTTGTTTACTCTTGTGGGTTCGCGGTCATATATATATATATATATATATATATATATATATATATATACGTATGTACACATAGATAGATAGATAGATAGATAGATAGATAGATAGATAGATATAGATAGATAGATAGATAGATAGATAGATAGATGATAGATAGACAGATAGACAGACAGACAGACAGACAGACAGAAATATATACATATAAACATACACACAGACTGTATGTATGCATGTATGTGTTTCAGGACATAAAGGATGACGATACATATATATATATATATATATGTATATATATATATATATATGTATGCATATATACATGTATGCATATATATATATATATATATATATATATATATATGTGTATATATATGTATACATATTTATATATATATATATATATGTATATATATGTATACATATATATATATTAATATAAATATATATATATATATATATATATATATATATATATATATATATATATATATATATATAAATAGTGTACATTGAAACACAAAGAGAAATTACCTATAACAGGCAATTTCTACACGCTAGGAGTCAAAACGACCGAAAAACCACAAAATTTAAGCAATTTCAAAGGGACTGAAAAAATAAAACTTCTACCTTGTTTTTACTTTTACTTTTATTTTTTATTCCTTTGAAATTGCTTAAATTTTGTGGTTTTTCGGTCGTTTTGACTTCTAGCGTGTAGAAATTGCCTGTTATAGGTAATTTCTCTTTGCATTTAAATGTACACTATTTTATATTGAATAATATGTCGTCTACTGACTTTTTATACATGCTAGGCCACTGGTAGAGAAATTTGTAAAAGTTTACTCCCCTTATATATATATATATATATATATATATATAATTAAGATTCAAGTGAATAAGTTACTTAAGTTGATAGATAGATAGATAGATAGATAGATAGATAGATAGATAGATAGATAGATAGATAGATAGATAGATAGATAGATAGATAGATAGATAGATAGATAGATAGATAGATAGATAGATAGATAGATAGATAGATAGATAGATAGATAGATAGATAGATAGATAGATAGATAGATAGATAGATAGATAGATCAAAACAGTTTGATTCAAACTCCTTCGTACTCCGAGTATATGTACTAGGTGCGGTGAATAAATTGTCGTCTTAATGTCTAAATTACGCAAAAATGAAAATAACACTGACATCTCATTTTAACAGATATATTTACCAAAATTACATGAAAATATCTTGAAATACTAAAGAGTAAATTTATTCAATAAAATTGCCATTCACTTCAACTACAGCCTCCAGACGACTTCAGAATCTTCTGCAACTTTTCTGGACGATCTCCTTGTTTAAGTTGGTCAATGATGCCATAATTCCTGCCTTCAGTTCATCTTTGGTGTTACAAGGAGTTTTGTTAGTCTCTCTCTCTCACCTGCACCCCACACATAACAACCAAGGAAGTTGCAGTCTGGAGAGTTAGGTGGCCAGATATTAGGGGTGATGTGGTTGCAGAAATTGTCTGACAGCCATGACTGGGTTCTCCTGCTTGTATGGCATGGTGCAGAGTTCTGTTGTTAGATATAGGTTCTTCCAGCAGCCACCCTCTTGACTCACGGTAGTACTACCTCCTCCAGGCACTTGATGTAGGCCTCCGTGTTGAGTCCGAGGCCGTGTGGGAAGATAAATGGGGTCATAACGTCACTATCACTAGTGATAACTCCAAACATCATGATGCTGACTGGATCTTTGATTTTTATCACTCTCGGTACATGTTTTGGGGACACGGTTAAGTCCCCAGATTGACACCCAAACACTCTGAAATGTTTGTACTGGAGCTTCTGGCGCGAATGCCAAGCGGTACAACATGTCATTTCCAAATTTCTGACAGGGTTAATTGCGACATGGTATTGTTTTTCTCACAGACCGTGTCCATCTGACCCTTCTATACTGTGTAGTAAACAACATCAACAGCAAACAATGCGCATGCGCAAAATTTAAAATATAAAATGGCATCAATTGTCTGTATATGTGTGTGTGTGTGTGTGTGTGTGTGTGTGTGTGTGTGTGTGTGTACGTATATATTTATACAGAGGGAGATTCATCGTAACACAGTGTGAGAAAGCTGTATATATATGTGTGTGTGTGTGTGTGTGTATGTGCGTGTACGTATATATTTATACAGAGGGATATTCAGCATAACACAGTGTGAGAAAGCTGTATATGTGTGTGTGTGTGTGTATGTATTTATTTATACAAGCTGAGAGAGATACATATATACATGCGTATGAATATACATTAAAGAGAGTGAGAGGGAGAGGGAGAGAGAGATGTATACATATAAGCACACACATAAAATATGTAAAGAGCAACCTAGATAATGTTATCCCTGCACAATGCTAGCAAGAATAGGTGCTCAAAATTAGAATGGCTTTGAACAAGGTTGAGTGGACGTGAACATCAAGAACAACAGCAACAACCTATCTCTTACAACAAGCCTCAGTCAAAAGTAATGTTTTAATAAATTTTACTTAGTCATTTGTTTTATTCATATATACATACAAACATATCAGGAGCGGACCCAAGGATGGTGGGGCCTGAGGGGAACGTGTCTCCCTCTTCAAGAAAAGAAGTTCGCCCTACTGAATTGCGTCCTTTTCTCCTGAAATTGCATTCCCTTCTTACATTGTTCCCCCACCCGTTCGAAAAATTCCTGGGACAGCTCCAGCACGTACACATATATACAGACACGCACGCACACAAACACACACTTAATCACACCATACACACACACACACACACACAGAAACACAAAATACAAATACACACTCATATATATATATATATATATATATATATATATATATTATATATATATATATATATATATATATATATATATATTAAATTAGAGATAAAAATTATATATATATACATGCTGTAAAATTAGATTTAATCCTAAATCTAATTTTTCCCTGTAAGTTTGGATTTACTCCCTATTATTATTATTATTATTATTATTATTATATTATTATTATTATAATATATATATATATATATATATAGATATATATATATATATATATATATATATATATATATATATATATATATATATACTTATATATTTATATATTCATTATACATGATATTTATAATCGGGGGCAGAAGCTATGATGGATTTTATTCTGTTTTATCTTTTATACGATTAATTTCGTGTATTTTTTATTTCAGTTAACTTGTCTGCATATGTCGTAATACAGTATTACGCAATTATTTGCTTCTCTTCCTTGTGATGCTGCCAGTCAAGTGCAATTAATAGAATCCAGTGTCTTGAAATAGGAGATTTTCCATGCCGCACTTAAAGATAACACCTGTATCATGACCTTTTAACTGCTATTGGATTTTGATATTGATATTTGATATAAATATCACTTCGATACGCAGGAACGGCTTTGTGTGACTGAGAAGATTAAAACACTAGCAGTAATGTCTTTCCCGGTTTAACCCCCATCTCTCGCTTACCTCGAGGAAATGTGCTTTGCCTTTGGCTCAGGGCGACCAATATCTTGTCAATGACAGGGTCCAAAAGACAACTATGCATATATTCTTTTTTCGTTTTTAGTCATTGAATTTTGCGACAATATTGGGGAACCGCCTTGAAGTGTTTTGGCGAACAAATTGACTCCAGCATTTATTTCTTTATTGCCTACAGGAGGCTAAACATAGAAGGGACAAACAAGGATAGACAAAGCAATTAAGTCAATTACATCGACTCTCGTGCATAACTGATACTTCTTTAATCAACACTGAAAGGATGAAAGGCAAAGTCGACCTCGGTGGAATTTGAACTCCAGCACTTCTTATTTTAAGTTTTACAGCCTCACTGAATTGATAAAATGATTAACTTAAGTAAATGTCAAGGAATGATGACAGAAGACCTAATAGCTCGACTCCCAGAGAGTCCGTTTCTTGTTGGTTAAATGCAAACTAACAGATTTTTAACCAGATGTAATTTTGTTTGTTTATCTTTTACTTGTTCCAGACATTGGCCTGCGGCCATGCTTGGCGCGACACTTTCAAGTGTTGAGTCGAATAAATCGCTCCCACTACATACTTTTTAAAATCTGGTACTTGTTCTATTGGCCTCATTTGCCAAAGTTCCTAGTTATGGGGACGTAAACGAATCAGCGTCGGTTGTTAAGCGATGATGGGAGACACAAACTCATAACAAGCAAATATACTTATCTATCTATCTATCTATCTATCTATCTATCTATCTATCTATCTATCTATCTATCTATCTATCCATCCATCCATCCATCCATCCATCCATCCGTGTGTGTATTCGTCGCTAAAGCGACTGAGGGGCTATTCAGCACCAGTATTGCTAGAAATAAGTGTCAAACAACTCATAGCCACAATAATGCGCCGTCTTATTTATTGACAAGGAAGGCAAGCTCTCTAAGCACAGGGCGTGGCCTGATCACCAATGATTCTCGTTTACAGTTATGCTCATCAGTGGCTCCTATCGGCGCCTTGGGTTAAATTCAACTCGCCTTGTCAGCTTATAAGATCACCGTAGAAATCATACGCTGATTTCATAAATGATAAAGGTGTAAATTATAAATAATAAAGGTGGCTTGTTAGCAATTTTTCAACCGAAAGGCAAAAATATATACGTTACTAAAGCGATTGAAGGCACTATTCAGCAGTATTATTGCTAGAAATAAGAGTCAAAACAACTCATAGCCACAGTCTGAAGGAGGTTGCCTCCCTTGGCAGTAAATAAGACAGTGGGTTATTGTGGCTATAAATTGTCTTGACTCTTATTTTTAACAATACTGCTGCTTTAGTGACGTATATATTTTTGCCTTTCGGTTGAAAAATTGCTGACAAGCTATCCTTATTATTCATAGACACACACACACATGATGAGTTTCCACAATTTCCGTCTTCCAAATTCACTCACCAGGCATTGGTACGTCTGAGACTATACAGGAATAAACTTGCCCAAAGTGCCAGCTGGTAGTATTAAACCAGATAGCGGATTAAGTGCAGTGTTTCAGAAGTACCGCCCTTTTAAAAGTGTCACCGAGGCGAGCTGACCCCCTCGGAACCATTTAGTCACGCTACTGGCTAAGTGTAACTCAGAAGAAAGTCATAGTGGGATTTGACTTGCGAAAGCTAAAAGCCGGAATTAATACGGCAAGGCTTCCAATCCGACACTGACATAGTTCCGCCAATCTATCTCCTTGGATTGGTACTTCATTTTACCAATCCTGAAGGAATGTAAGATGCCCCTATTAAATTAAGGCATAGAAAATTGGACCAAATACCGCTAAGTACTGTAGCCGACGTACATAATAGAGATTCGCGTTAAAGAATAGGTACAGTAACAATGTCGAGATGGAAAAATCCTATGGAAGATAAAATCTTCCACGATTATTCTGTTTTCAGGATCGTGTGATAGCTAGATCGTGGTATGCTACCCGAAGCAACCCATCACTTTACCGCATCCCACTTCCCGGTCAGTACCACCTATACAGGTTTATGCAGCAGGCCCGAAAATTCTGCCGGGGTGGAGCACCCTTTTCCTGGCTAAGCTACAGATTCGGGGCTACATTATCCAATGCACCATTTTCCTTAAGATAGTAAGATGTAATATAAGGCAGATTTGGCTGTTTTCCTAGCAGCTGCTGTGACCGAGTAGAGGTGCCCTCGTTGATTCATATGCTTGCTTAAGAGTTTCAAAGTAAAATGTTTCATAGTCAAGTTAAAAATCACACACAAAAGAATCAACTTTGAGAGCCACTATTGTAACTATTATGCTTATAAATCTTAGGAAATGCATTAATTGCAAACCCTCACCCCATTTCTCCCTATACTAAATCCCTACCTTCTGCTTATAGAAATAGCAAGCAAATCTCTATGAAATCACACTTTCCTAACGATTTAAAGAATGTAACAAAAATGAGAAAATATATATTGGATAAGATAATCCAAGATACCCTATATCTGAAAAAACATAATAAACACACGTGTGGTCACTTAAATATCGTCTTTGATCAATACTTTCGGTCAGAGCTAACTTGTGTTTCAACATCAACAAAGACATTTAGCGCTAATTATGGAGAGTCAAGCAGAAATTAGACGTACAGTGTTTGACTTTGGATGCTTGCTTGATATGTATTTCCTTTATAAAATAATTAAGGTTTTTCTTCCAATTTTTCTTTTTTTTCTTCTTTTTATGCGTTTTTCTATTATATTTCCCACGAAGTAGGATGATGATATTAAACTAGGAAATGATCTATGCGAAAGAATCGTGTGTTTGCGCCAGTGTCTGAGTAAACTGATAATTACAGTCGCAATACATTTAGAAAACAAAGAGAAAAGACAGAAATAAATATATTTAGTTACGATCTGTTGTTGTGGAGGCGCGTGGCTTAGTGGTTAGGGTGTCAGCATCACGATCGTAAGATTGTGGTTTCGATTCTTGGACAGGGCGACGCGTTGTGTTCTTGAGCAAAACACTTCATTTCACGTTGCTCCAGTCCACTCAGCTGGCAAAAATGAGTAATTCTGCGATGGACTGGCGTCCCATCCAGCTGGGGAACACATATGCCACAAAAACCGATAAACCGGGCCCATAAGCCTGGCCAGGCTTTAAAAGGGCGCATTTATTTTTATAATTTTATTAGCTGTTGTTAGATAGTCAGCATCGTACAAACAAAATTATGAAGAATCCAATACCCGTTGTGGAATAAATATTTTTTCTATTGCAATGGTGATTATGGGGAAGACAATCAAAGAGTAGGTACTGAGTTCAAATTCCGCGGAAGTCAACACTGCGTTTCGACCCTTCGGAGTCGATAAAATAAAGTTCTAGTCAAGTACTGGGCCAATGCTATTGAATAACCTTCCCCCTTCAAAATCGCTGGCATTATGGCAAGTTAGAAAGAATTCTGATTAGGGTGATGGGTTAATACAATTACAAGAGCATTGGAAAATGTTTAGCAATAACCGTGCCAGATCTTTGTGATGAGTTCAAATATCACCGAGATCAATTTTCCTTTCCATCGCTTTGGGGTCATAAAAATGAAGTTCCAGTCAATTACTGAGCGGATGTAATCGACTTACTCCTTCTTCCAAAACTTAGCTGGCTCTGTGTCAAAATTTGAAAACATGTTTTTTACATGTTTATTATTACATACATTCATATATATATATATATATATATATATATATATATATATATATATATATATGACAAAGGATAAACGATTATTTTATGAACTTCATTAGCTTACAGCTGTTTCCACTATTAGATGTAGTAGACTCGACTCATAGTTGAGTACCTTAGTAACACCGTATAGTTTCATCGGAGCCTCAAACATGAAGCGTGTGCGCGTGTGTATGTATATGTGTATATATATATATATATATATATAATATATATATATATATATATATATATAATATATATATATATATATACAATATATATATACATATATATATATAAAGCGGCAATCTAGCAGAATTGTTTCCAGGCAGATTAAAAAAAGACTGCTTAGCGGCATTTTTCTTTTCCAACTTTACGTTCTGAGTTCAAATCCCACCAGGGTCGATGTAATCATCATAGTCCATCACCCGAAATTACTGGCATAATAGATAAGAAACTAAGATAAGAAACTAACACACAGGCACACATATGTAAATGCGCGTGTGTGTGTGTGTGTGTGTTACTGACAGTAGCTATTAAATTCATAATTGCAGATGCAGTACTTACAGAAGTCAGCGTGAAAAATCGAAAATAATTAAAATATAGACAAAAACATGCTTGCAGCAAACAGACGGTTTAGTATTACTACGTTAACTGAAGATGAGACATAAATTGCAGTATCATCATGGTGAAACTGAGTTGATTGTTACATGGAATTCTAATATCAACATGGCATTTTAATCAACACCGCTATCATATTTTCATCAGCATATATATACTATTCATACACCTGCCTTAGTCTTTAGTTTTTCTGTAAATTTCATCTATATACATATATATATATATATATATATATGTGTGTGTGTGTGTGTGTGTGTGTGTGTGTAGGAAAAGGCGGCGAGCTGGCAGAATTGTTAGCACGCCGGGCGAAATGCGTAACCGTATTTCGTCTGCCGTTACGTTCTGCGTTCAAATTCCGCCGAGTCCGACATTGCCTTTCATCCGGGGTCGATAAATTAAGTACCAGTTACGCACTGGGCTCAATGTAATCGACTTAATCCCTTTGTCTGTCCTTGTTTGTCCTCTCTGTGTTTAGCCTCTTGTGGGTAGTAAAGAAAAAAATATATATATATTATATATATATATATACTGTCCTCAATATGTATATGAAGAAACATATAAATATGTATGTATAAATACAGTGTATATATATATATATATATATATATATATATATATATGTATTTATATGAATAATATTTAGACTATGGACTAAATTTTTACACGCTAGGCTACTGGTAATGGAAATTTCTAATATTTCAGATTTCTCTTTGATATTATTAATTATTGATATATATGTATGTATATATATATACATATATATATCATTCTTTTTTCTTGTATATTTGTTTCAGTCATTTGACTGCGGCCATGGTGGAACACCACCTTTAGTCGAACAAAGCGACCCAGGACTTATTCTTTGTAAGCCTACTATTTATTTTATCGGTCTCTTTTGCCGAACCGTTAAGTTACGGGGACGTAAACACACCAGCATCTGTTGTGAAGCGATGGTGGACACACGCACACACACACACACACATATATATATGTGTGTGTGTATGTATATAATATATATAGTATGTATATATATATATATATATATATATATATATATATATATATATATATATATATATATATATATATATATATATATATATTTACATACATACACACACCACAAACTCACACCGACACACGAGTAAACACATTTATGCAAAACTTAGGTGCAAAACTTAGGTGCAAAACTAGCACTTGAATACCGTAAGTAGAGTACCATACTTTTATTAAAGGTGCAGAACTCTTTACAATCTATTACTCAAAGTAATGTGAAACACTGAGTAAAAGTTTCTGTAGATTGTTTTCACTTTTGACGGTCTTCTCAGGGGAACGATAGGACTGAACCCTTTACGATGGTTGTGAACTGTCCAGCTCGGGATAAAAGTGCAGAGTATAATGAGTATCGCGGCTGTGTGGTATGAAGTTTGCTTCCCAAACACATGGTTTCGGGCTCAGTCCCACTACGTGACACCTTGGGCAG
>NC_042997.1:146514886-146517386 GCF_006345805.1 Octopus sinensis
CCCCATAGTGTAATATACAATCGATTCCTACTCGACAGACCGAATTTAGTTATACGATAACTGCATAATTGTTCAAAATACAGCACCATTTCACATCAGCTCCATGGAAAATAAACCCACAAATTACTCAAGTAGTTAAGTACTTTTATTACGAGTTTAAGAAATAGTTTCCAATTTAAGAGAATTAATTGGTAAAATGCAGCATTAAGCTAAGAATTCATTTAACTGATATGATGTCTATCTGGATAGTTTTGTCTTGATGGTGCATTGAAATGAGCAGTTAAGTACCTCATTTTTAGAAACGACTAATTCATTCAAATGTATTCAAATTATTCTTACCTTTTCAATGAATTCAAGACTATCAAATTCAGACTCCAGTGTAGTTTTTATCCATTCTTTTTCGTTGCGTAATTAACATTCTTGAGTAATTAAATCTACATTATAGCTACAATTTGTAAAACAATATTTCTTTAAAAAAAGAAGAGATGTATGGACGCCATTTTGTTTTCCGTGTTATTGGCTATATTAGTTTGTGATTGGACTATTTAAATATTTTAACCGCATTACCGATCATGTCAACGTTGCGTAATTCACAGTGTGATGAAAGTTACTGTCGGGACGTATGAATAAGATTAAGTTAGGTAGTCAAAGAATATTATGAGGAACTGAAAAACCAAATAGGAAACAATTCAAGCGATAATGCTGATACATATCAGTACAACAAGTAACAGCACAATAGGTAACTACGATGTACATAGTTGTTGTCTTAATGAACAGTTAATGCTGTTACTGAGCTTGAAGTTATCTCATGTGTCACCTGGCCTTAAATCAGAAGTTATCCCAGAAGGGGGTAATGGTGAAATATAACCAGATAGGAGTCAACTACAAAGTTATTATAGCAACCTGTTAATCTAATGATAATCCAAACTGAAAACAAAGTAAAGATGCTGGTGGGAGAAAACATTATTCTAATGTTCAACAACACCACGTATAGAGCTGGGTTAATACAGTGGGAGAACAGTAAGGGCTTTAGATAAAGAAGTGTTGAACTCTACAAATGCATGAGTGTCTCAAAGAAAATGCGATATAACATCAAACAGACGAAAAGAAAAATTGTCGTGGTTAGAGATATGCAACTCATAACTAGACTCATACAGTATTACTTCGTATTGTACACATTTACAACGCTGTTGATTTCTATAATGCAGACGAAACTAAATAACCTTAAGCAGCTAGTGGAAGCAAAGGTGCATAGATTAACATTATAAGAAAATAATGGGAAAAAAATTAAAATAAAATAAATTACCGCTGGCAGGGAAAAGGAAAGATTATAGGCGCAGGCGTGGCTGTGTGGTAAAAAGTTTGATTTCCAACATATAGTTTCGTGTTCAGTCTCACTATGTGGCATCTGGGGCAAGTCTCTTCTACTTTAGCCTCAGGCCGACCAAAGCCTTGTGAGTGGATTTGGTAGATAGAAACTAGAAGTTCGTCATATATAATGTGTGTGTGTGTGTGTGTGTGTGTGTGTGTGTGCGTGCACGTCTTTCTGTATGTGTTTGACCCCACCAAAGCTTGACAACTAGTTTTGGTGTGTTTACGTGCGTGTAACTTAGTGGTTCGGCAAAGAGACCGATAGCATAAGTACCAGGCTATACAAAAATATAACAAGTATTGAGGTCGATTCGTTCGACTAGAATTCTTGAAGGTGGTTCCCCAGCATGTCCGCTGTCTGATGACTAAAACTAGTAAAAATTATCCAAAGGCTTCCGTGAAATCCCGATTGCATAGACTTATAAAAAAGCAGCAAATCAATTTGGAAGGCTGTAGAGATAGTTACCACTTGGCTGAGGTAATCTAATAAACATGCAGCTCAAAAGGGGAATGGTGCATTGCTTGCAGACATTTGCACAATCTACCCAACAGTTGTAAAACATATACAAGTCGAACTGACCATTCCACCAACAAATGCAACATCAGTAATTCGAGCATACATCCTAAGCATTATAAAAGCTGTCAAAGCGTTATAAAGCAGAAGCTTGGTCAGAAAGTTGATTCTTATAATTGCTAAAAACTGGATATAATCCTCAAATCACAAAATCAAGGAGCAATCTTCGGATGCCTTCACTCAACAATAGTTTTCAAAAGGTTGGTTTATGCCAATATAAACGGGTGTAGAAGAATTAGCTGTGGTGATCGCTCTTGCTGTCTGGAGAGTTACAGGATCTCAAGAGTGGAAGAACTTAGCCGTCTCGTTTTAAAATGGTGACAACGCAAGATCAACAAATAATAATGGTTTCAGATTTTGGCACAAGGCCAACAAGGAAGTCGATTACATCGATCCCAGTAAAATCGTAAGGGTAAAGATCCCATTCGGTCATGAATGACTATGGGTTTGCACCTAGAAAGTTACCTTCCCAAGCGCAAGTCTGGGCAAGGTTGATTATGAAAGATCAGCTTACCATATATACCAGCCTCCCCTCTCCACGGCACCGATTTTATC
>NC_042997.1:146522386-146534886 GCF_006345805.1 Octopus sinensis
GCGAACATCTAGACTCATTCTCTTTTGTCAAATCTTTCCATCCTGCCCTCCACTTCTCTTGCACTATCTCTGATACTTCTGTCTCCTTTCTTGACATTTTGGTCAGCATTCATCACTCCACTCTGACCACCTCCATCCACTAAAAACACACAGACTCACACTCATACGTCAACTTCTCTTTCTCCTACCCTAAACACACCAAGCTCTCCATCCCCTATTCCAAATTCCTCCATCTACACAGGCTCTGCTGTGACGAGCATGACTTTGAGACTCAGTCTCAACTCATGGCTCGCCACATCATTCTACGTGGATATACCCTCACCAGTATCCACACCGCCCTTGACACAGCACGTTCTATAGACCGTGCATCTGCTCTCGTCCTAGAAATTCACACTGATTGGGTTTTTTGTCTCAATTTATTTAAACCATATATTTATCTATCTATCTATATATATATATATATATATATATATATATATATATATATATATATATATATATATATATATATATATATATATATATATGGTGGATTTCCACAGCTTCCTTCCACCAAATTTGCTCGCAAGGTATCAGCCACCCTGCAGCTAAAGTAGAGGACGCTTGCCTAGGTGTTACGCAGAAAAAATGTGAACCCGAAACCACGTGATAGGAAAGCGAACTTCTTAACCACATGGCCATGCCTATGCCTAGAAAGATAAATAAACGCATAAATAAAAAAAAACATTTTTTTTCACAGACAAAATGTCTAGTATAATATACACAAAATTTTAAAAGAAAATTGAATCATAATTTATCATATAAAAAATAAGAATAAATAAAAGGCCTTTATATTAACTTGTGGCTATGTAGAAGAACCGGATGTGAGGTGTCGATTCAATTTGTGAAAGAAGTAACTTAAGTATTTATTAGAGGTTCTGTGAAGAAATGTAATACACCGTAAAATCGGTGTAGAATACAATACAAAAAAAAAATCCTTTAGTAAAATATAACATTTCCGGTGATAATTATTAGGTGTATTTTTTTATGAAAAGTCTCAGGGATATAATATGTATAAATATTATATGTAACTTGTGTAACTGCCATTGATGCTTATTTATCGAAGGACAGATTGTCGAACAAAATACTTGAAATTGCAAATAAAATAACATATATAAACATATATATATATATAGTCGGCTGTGTAGGAGTTGTGAATATCAGTGCTAAGAATGCTAGCATTATATATATATATATATATATATATATATATATATGTCTCCTGTTCGAGCCGACGTTTTCCCGGTTTCAGTGACGTATATATTCCCCACCAGGACGGGACGCCAGTCCGTCGCAGGATCACTCATTTTTGCCATCTGAGTGGACTGGAGCAACGTGAAATGAAGTGTTTTGCTCAATTTCACTGAGGAAACGGTAAAAGGAACTTGGCCAAAACACCGAGTAGTGAAATCGAACCTGTCATCTCGTGATTGTGAAGTGAACGACTTCTTAACCACGCCCTTTATACATGTGTGTGTGTGTGTGTGTGCGTGTGTGATGTGTGTACTATATATATATATATACTCAGATACAGACAAACATGCACACATAAGTATATACATATGCATATACACCAATATGCGCGCGCATGCATGTGATTTCAAATTATATTATGAAAAAATAGCAATACATTTTCATGAAAGTAGATAGTATGGCATATAATTACGATTGAAAATGAATTATTTCATGAGGTGTAAAATAATAAAATGATAAATAAATATAAATACGGAGGAAAAAGAAACAAGAAATGTAAATAAAATTAAACACGGAGTGAAAATTAAGATAAAGTTCAAATATAATAGAGGATCAGCAATTTTGTGGGGAGAGGGTAAGTCGAATACATCGACCCATGTAATCAACTGGTACTTATTTTATCGATCCCGAAAGGATGAAAGGCAAAATCGATATTTCTGCCAACTTTATTAATATTAGAAATATTAAATTTCTAAATATCTCATAGAGATATGTACGGTAGTGGGGCGATAGAATGGTTGTATACTGTCAATTTAACGTGACAGTAGGGGTGGTGTAATCCCCTGTCAGGTTAAATTGACAGTATACAACCATTTTACTACTATTATTTATACAAATCAATTTTCTTTAATTAATCATAATCAATCCTTTTGTAGCAAATTAAATAAAAATAAAAATTTAAAAGATAAAAACCAGCCTAGTTTTTACCTGTTAAAACTCAGATCATGTAAAATTTGAAAATCGAACAGAATTACCCAATAAAGCCTCTACACCTTAAGGTTAATTTTAATCCAGCATCGAAGTCGCAATCTCCTTTTTCAATATGAACTCTCAAAAAAAAAAAAACACATTACGCTCTTATCCCTATGGTAACCTATAAGCAAAAATCTTGGTTTATTACTCTACAAAATTAACAAATTTAAGCAAGTTACTTTTAATATAAAATTTTTATTCCTTGATCACCGCAACGGAATTTGAACTCAGAATGTAAACACGGAAGAAATACCGCTAAGCATTTTGCCCAGCATGCTAACTATTCCTCTGGTTTGCCGCTCTAGCTATCGGTATTATTGGTTTCAAATTTTAGCACAAGTCCTGAAATTCTGGGGAGGGGTAAATCGATTACATTGACTGGTACATATTTTATATCAACCCCGAAAGGATGAAAGACAGAGCCGACCGGGGCTGAATTTGCACTCAGAACTTAAAGATGGATTAAATGCTGTTAAGCATTTTGCCCAGCATACTAACGCTTCTGACAGCTTGGCGCCTTATAAGCTCAAATACAATGTTGATAATCAAAGATACAGATTGAGAAATGAAAGCCATTATGAGTGTTCTAAGTATATATTATAGATAAAAATCTTAGGATTCATAAAAAGTCACGACAATCATATTTTTTATAATACTAATTATGGGATTTATAATTTAATTTAGCCCTACACGTAAGTGTTGCAGCTTAATTTTTCAGATAGTTTTCTTATATTTTTCTCACAATTTTCTTGTTTTCTTATGATTTCCTCTATCTTATAACATTGTTGTATATGTTCTTTTACTGTTAATATTTAAATGAAGCTAAGGCGACGAGCAGGCAGAATTATTAGTTCTCCCGGCAGCGAAATTTTTTCCCCACGAGAGTTCCGGACCCCAGTTATGAACCCATTTC
Source organism: Octopus sinensis (assembly GCF_006345805.1). Taxonomy (NCBI): domain Eukaryota; kingdom Metazoa; phylum Mollusca; class Cephalopoda; order Octopoda; family Octopodidae; genus Octopus; species Octopus sinensis. The sequence goes on from NC_042997.1 coordinate 146,525,565, forward strand.
ATACAGCCAATCAGAGCTCAACTATCAAACTAATCTATGAGCGCATAACAAGTGATGAGCGATAAGGTAAGATCACTTGGATAAGGAATGACCGTGCTTCTTTTCTCTTATAATAATGCTTGTTGTCCTTGTTTCAACCATGGCTGCCGCTGCGTAATTATTTGTGTTGTTTACTTTGTAAAACAGTAAGGGGAGAGGATTGTTAGCACATCACCCTCTACCCACACTTTTCCCATCTACATCTTTACCATATGGGACCCTAACAAAATCCGTTTATAGGTATAGATGCAAATCTATCTGGAGCCATGTGGTTCGGAAGCAAGCATTTTATCACACAACTACTAATATATTAATTATATATGTGATAATTTTGTATTTCCTACGGGATACTTAAGTTTTCATATGACCGTCTGTCTATCTTTCTCTCTCTCTCTCTCTCTCTCTATATATATATATATATATATATATATATATATATATATATATATATATATATATATATATATGTGTGTGTGTGTGTGGTGTGTGTGTGTGTGTGTGTGTGTGTGTGTGAGTGTATACATATATACACAGGGAGAGAGAGAGAGAGAGAGTCGTGAGGAATCGATCTCACGACTTTCTGCTCTAGGCTAAGGCCCGAAATTTTGGGGGAGGGGGCCATTCGATTACATCGACCCCCAGTACGCATCTGGTACCTAATTTATCGACCCCAAAAGGATGAAAAGTAAAGTCGACCGCGGTGGAATTTGAACTCAGAACGTAGCGGCAGACGAAATACCGCCAAGCATTTCGTCCAGCACGCTAACGATTCTGCCAGCTCTCCGCCTTTGTATGTATGTATATATGTAAGCATGTGTGTGTGTATATATATACGTATATATATATGTATATATATATATACATATATATATATATGTACAGGAGTGGCTGTATGGTAAGTAGCTTGCTAACCAACCACATGGTTCCGGGTTCAGTCCCACTGCGTGGCATCTTGGGCAAGTGTCTTCTGCTATAGCCCCGGGCCGACCAATGCCTTGTGAGTGGATTTGGTAGACGGAAACTGAAAGAAGCCTGTCGTATATATGTATATATATATATATATATATATGTATATGTATGTGTATGTGTGTGTGTTTGTGTGTGTGTGTTTGTCCCTCTAGCATTGCTTGACAACCGATGCTGGTGTGTTTACGTCCCCGTCACTTAGCGGTTCGGCATAAGAGACCGATAGAATAAGTACTGGGCTTACAAAGAATAAGTCCCGGGGTCGATTTGTTCGACTAAAGGCGGTGCTCCAGCATGGCCGCAGTCAAATGACTGAAACAAGTAAAAGAGTAAAGAGTAAAGAGTATATATATATATACATTTTATATATATACATACATACATATATATATATATATATATATATATATATATGGTAAATGAAAGACGGAAGATGGAATATACAAGAATTCTTTTATTAATCATGACGATATACTTTTACATCTCTTGATGTCACGTCCGTATATGGTATAAGTAACCTTTTTACCTTGCTAACTATTAACCAGCTCGGGGGACAAGCAGCAGATTCGATTATCGTAAATCTAATTTTTTAATTCAATAATTTTGAAAAGATTGTCAATTATTTAAAACTATATCTCATAGATTATCAAAGCTAGGTACAAACTTTTAAGCAAGGGTGTAGACGTGTTTTTTTCTTCCTTTCTTTCTTTTTTTTTTTTTTGAAAAGCTTAAATGAATTTAAATTCTATGGAATACTTGCAATTTATTAGCAACAAAAGATTAGATGGAATCCAGTTATGACCATCCCATATTATTTTTAGTCGTTTTTAATGATGTTTTTGGTAATTTGTAGATGTTTCTTAATGTCAATGAATCAAATAGTTTTACAACAGCTTGGTTTATTTCGATTTAACAAGCTTATCTTTGCATCGTTGTGATTTCAGTTTAATTAATTAATTAATTAATTAAGCTGAAATCACAACAAAATTAGATGCGGAAAATAAGAAACAGCTTGAAAGTCTTGTAATATTATCCGCATTTTCTCAAATATAGCTAAGAAAAAGTGAAGTTGCTTATTGGTCGATAATTGTCCGTTTGATTCCAAGATCGAAAAGAAAGGGGACGAAAAAGAAAACAAACAAAAAAAGCAATCCCTTAAAATTTGAAATAGGAAGAATTTCTAGTATGAGAACTGTAAAGGTGGTGCATATAATAATTGATGCGTTTGGAACAATAAGCAAAGATATAGACAAGTGGCTGAAAGAGAAATAAATAGAATGCTCTGTAGAGTTCCTACAGAAAGTTTGTCTCTAAGGGACAGCAAGGATTATCAGGAGGGTTATAAGCACTTAGAAGACTACTGAAAACTTGTGGATACCTAAGATTACAGGTGCACGAGTCATAAATTACAGCTTTAGCATAATAAACTGTAAGATCAGTGAATTGAGAAACCTAGATAGAATAACCAGAAAACTACTAACAGCATACCGAAGTCACCAGCCCAAAGCAGACGCAGACAGAATATGTCTACCCCGCTCAGAAGGAGGCCGTGGCCTGATAAAGATATAAAACTACTATAAAATAACACCGGTTGGACTAGTAAAGTATTTAGAAGCAAAGAGGGGAAGATTACTGCATGTAGTAAAGCAACACGAGAAAAAGAAAACCTTTTCTCTATACACACACAAGGAGGCGACAAAATACAAAACAAAAACAAACTACACTGACACACTGACCACAGATGACAACATAGCAGAAACGGTCAGATAGACAAAAAACATGAAAAGTGAATTACAAAAGATACTGAAAAAGAAATATGGAGAAAAATTACTTCGTGGCTAATACTCTTCAAAGCTTGACAGAGAGGCAGTGAGCCTAAGCAAAAGCCAACAATGACTCAAAAGCTCTATATTAAAAGCCGAAACGGAAGGACTGGTTCTCGCTGCACAAGACCAATGCCTGACAACAAACAATTATAAAAATAAAATAATGAAAACAGACCTCAACACCAAATTCAGAATGTGCAACAAGCACAATGATACAGTTGACCACATCATCTGAATATATATATATATACAGACACGACAAAGTAAACAGTTATATCCACTGGACAATATGCCAACATTACAGCATCAAAACTAACAACAGGTGGTATAAGCATGAACCATGCAGGGTACAAGATAACTATCAGGCCACAATCATCTGGGATACGCCGGTTCAAACCGACAAAGAAATAAAAGCTAATCGCCCGAACATAATAGTCAAGGATTGGGGAAAAAAAAAACACCTGCTTACTGATAGACATTGCAATCCCTTCTGATCAAAAGCAGAAGTTGAGAAATTGTCGAAGTACAAAGACCTCGAAATGGAAGTATTCAAAATGTGGGGCATGACGGTAAAATACTATCAATAATAATTGGGGCACTGGGCATGGTAAAAAAAATCATATGAACAAAAATGCAGCAGCTATACCTGGATCTGCAGCAGTACCAACTGTCCAAAAAATAGCCCTGTTAGGAACAACCCACATCCTACGCAAGACGCTATCAATCCAATAATACAACCTAAACAAACAATCCACAAATTTCAAGTTACACTCTACACAGTATTTACCCAGTGAAATAAACTCCCACCAGCAAGCCAAAAAATCAAAGCATTACACCCTCAACACACAATACAAGCAGCAGCACAACAAAAGACAGTGCTACACCTCAAAGAAAAAATAGCTAACACAATACAGTACCGGGAAGAGTTCGCACACTCCCAACAGCAGAAAAGAAAACACAATGCTGCATGGAGGTGTAGCAGATGATGCAGTAGAAATTTGCCTCAATCTGCCAAATATTGAACAGTTACATAATAATAATAATGATAATTAATAATAATAATAATAATAATAATAATAATAATAATAATAATAATACTAATGATAATAATGATAATAATAATGATAATAATAATAATAATAATAATAATGATAATAATAATAATAATAATAATAATAATAATAATAATAATAATAATAATAATAATAATAATAAAAGGAGACGAAAAAGCTGTGGTGGCTGCAGTTATATACAAGAAAAGAAGAAAACAGGAACGAGAAAGAAAAGAAATGGGGACAAAACTACACGGGCCGCATCTCAGACAGACGCCGGGCCTCGCAACAGATGAGCCTTGGTTATAACTGAAGAATGGAGACTTTAAGAAAGAAACGGAAGGACTGATAATAGCTGTTCAAAGCCAGTCATTGCGGACGAATATCATTAAGGCAAAAATAGAAAAATAGAAAAAAGTGTAACGTACAGATTATGAAATGAGAAAAAAGAATCTATTATGCACATTATCCTGTAGTCCTTTGGCACAGAATGAATACAGTCGCAGACACGACTGTGTGATCAAGGCACTACACTGGGACATATTACGGCAAAAAGGATTTAAAGTAGGTAGAAAATTGTACCAATATCAACCAAAAATTGTAATAGTGAAAGACCAGTCTAAGCCTTACGGGATTTTAATGTACCGACTAATTACGAAGTTCACGCAAGATGACCAAATCTTATCGTTTTGGACAAAGGAAAAGAAGAACGCATCATCATAGATGTAGTTACATGAATGTAGCGGTCAAAGGACGGGAGAAAATAGAAAAATACCAGGCTTTGACAAGAGAAATACGAACACTGTGGAGGGTTTCTACAAAAGTAATCCTAGTTGTTTTAGGTGCCCTAGGTACCATCACCAACAGACTTAGCAGTTCCCTTATTGAAATTGGTGTAACTACAAAAAGTTGCATTATTTCAGAAATCTGCACTGTTAGGAACATCAAAGATTGTAGGAAAGGTCTTCGATATCTAAGGACCTGGTTGCGATCCGGTATCAGGGACATTGATTCCGAATGTAAAACATTCGTGCTCATCATGAATAATAATGGTAATGGTTTCTAATTTTAGTTCAAGACCAGCAAATTTTAGTGGGGAGGAGTAGTTGGTTACATCGACCCCCAGAACATGTCTGGTACTTTATCGACCTCGAAAAGATAAAAGACAAACTCGGCCTCGGCGGATTTGGACTTGAATTGTTTCGAAATTTGACACAAGGCAAGCAATTTTGAAGGAAGACGATTAGTTGATACCACCAACCCCAAAACTTAGTATTTTATTTTATCGACCCTAGAAGGATGAAAAGTAAAGTTAACCTGACGGAACTTAAACGTAAAGAGCCGGAAGAAAAATTGCAAATTATAATCATTTTTTCCCGACGTTGTAACGATTCTGTTAATTCATCACCTTTAGGGCTTCGTATTTGGGTAGAGGTGTAGCAGATACAATCGAAACCAGTACTTGACTGAGACTTTATTTTTACTCCGAAGGTATGAAAGTCAAAGTTGACCCCGTCGTGAATTGAACTCAGGAACTAAACAGCCAGAGGCAACACTGCAAATTTTCCGACACGCTAACAATTCTGCTAGATCACTGCCTTCAATTTGTCAATAACGGTAGAAAGAAAACACTCCCAATTTACAAACTTTGTTTGGCAGTCTTTCAGCTGTTTGGGTTCCTCTTTCACTGTATAACAACTGTATAACAACTGCATCGCTGCTTTTGTTGTTTATATATTTAGTTTAATGAATATATAACTCATTCAAGCGTAATAAATAGTGTTAACTTCTTAGCTCTTCGTTGATTTGAACAAATAAAAGTACATTGATAATGTATGTTAAATAATATATGTTGATAAAATATATTGATAATTCATGGTAATAAGATAGTATATAATCATAATTTAGGCGAGCTGGCAGAAACGTTAGCGCGCCGGGCGAAATGCGTTGCCGTATTTCGTCTGTCGTTACGTTCTTTGTTCAAATTCCGCCGAGGTCGACTTTGCCTTTCATCCTCTCGGGGTCGATAAATAAAGTACCAGTTCGCACTGGGTCGATGTAATCGACTCAATCCCTTTGTCTGTCCTTGTTTGTCCCCTCTATGTTTAGCCCCTTGTGGGTAGTAAAGAAATATATAATCATAATTTATTGGTTTCAAATTTTAGTACAAGGCCAGCAATTGGGGGGGGGGGGGGGTAAATCGATTGCATCAACTCCAGTACTCAACTGGTATTTATTTTATCAAGCCCGAAAGGATGAAAGACAAAGTCGACCTCAGCGGAATTTGAACTCAGAGCGTTAAGACGGGCGAAATGCAACTAAATATTTTGCCCGGCCTGCGAACGATTCTGTCAGCTAACCGCCCTATTGTTGCTATTACATATCGATATGACACACACATGAATGCATTCTGATTATAGTTTTTCAAATTATTAATTATATTTTGAACTTAGCTAAAACGCCTTATAAAGACCCTTTTAGCTAGTTTTTAAAGTCTTAAAATTTATCTTAGTTTCCTGAAATTTTTGGTCATACTTTACAATATCCGTAGGCACAAAACCCCCTTGTGATCTAAGGTGACAGTAAAGCTGGTGGGTCTGTGTGTATATATATATGTATATTCTCTCTGTCTCTCTCTCTCTCTCCCGTACACACAGACACACATATGAACACATACGTACATACATACACACACACACACACATACATACATACATACATACATACATAAATATGTGTGTGTTTGTGTGTGTGTGTGTGTGTGTGTGTGTGTGTTGTCGCTGGACGCCTACCATGCTGGTCAAAGTTTTTTCTCTTCTCAATTCTGTTCATCATATCCATTTGAGGATTTCTCTCAGGCGTTAATCGATCGTTCTCGTGTTTAGCCCCAAGCTTGTATGTATTTATTTATTTATTACCTTCGCCTATCGTTTCAAATTACTGTAGTACATTGTTTACTCGAGCCCTAATACTCCGCAAATATAGCGGGTGCCGCCGATATACGAAGTTCCTAGTCTTATCGTTAAAGGCATGATACTAGCTATTAATATTTTGGATCGATATCTGATGAAGTATCAGGGTTCTAGTAAGTGTCTCTCCTACGTGTACATTTTGTAGTATTTAATGTATTTTCATTTATATATATATATATATATATATATATATATATATGTTCTCTTCCTTGGACCTTTCCTTTTACTATGTTTCTGTCGAAGAGCTCCGCTCGAAACTATAAATCCTCCTTCTTACTTTCCTTCCTGAGCGTCCAATAACATTATACTTGTTCCACGTCCTCGCATTGTGTTTTCTCTTTGTGTTTTCATGTTTGGATTAACTATATACATATATATGTGTGTGTGTGTGTGTGTGTGTGTTGTGTGTGTGTGGTGTGTGTGTGTGTGCGTGCGTCTGCGCGCGTGTGTACATAAATATACATACTTATATATTCATATATATATATATATACATGAGTGTGTGTGTGTATAAGAGGGGGTGAAAATTCACCCCAATAACTGTTAGTGAGAGCACCAAATACATTTCGTCTTTCTTGGGTCTTGTCAGTGGCATGTATTCGCAGCTACTTGCCTAGACGAAATTTGTTGCTTTTGATATAAAGCAAACAGGGAATGATGCATTCACTGATATTGCGAATAGCTACTGGACTGAATAGTAACTCGATGTGCGTAATTGAAGCAGTAATAAAATCAAATGGCCATCTGCGTATCATATTTAACGTGTATACAGCGGTCGCTGACTGCAAGATACTGCAATACAAGATATGGACCTAAAGCCAACTTCTACCAAAAATTTACAGTCTTACTGTTGTATACATCCAAATGGATGTTCATGATGTTCGTGTAAAAATGCGTTTACTGTGAAAGTACAAAAACGAATACAACGTATAAATCTTACATTAGATTAACTACAAGTTCATTTAAAGTAAAGTTCGTTTCACTTCATAATTCTATTTGAATCACCAACCAAGAGTTTTCGGTTAGTTAAGGATAAAAAAATCTAAATCATAACATTAATTGGAAGTTAACTGTTTTGCTAAACACTATAAGTATTTAAATTTGCTCTGTTCCGCATGACATATTGGTTTCAATTTTCTTTTCCATTTTTTACTGGAAATTCTGAAATAATTTCTGATTTTTTTTTTTGGCACGTTTAAATTTTTTAGCAGTTTCTTAAATGACGAAAGCAATGAGTAAATTTTATTTGTAAAGAGCGTCAATGAAAAATATAACTGTTACAATTTATAAAAAAAACAACACGAAGCATAATTTGCACTCGTACCATGAGAAAAAAATCTGACACCCAAATTTATACGATTAATTCAACACTATATTCCCAGTAATAACTTATATTTTAATTTAATTAAGATCCATACGGCATAGTCACACACATATATAATATGTCATCAAAAACATTGTCATATATATATAAATATATATAAAATATAAATATTATATATATATATATATATATATATATATATTATATATATATATATATATATATATATATATATATATATATATATATATACTCCCAATACATGACTAAAATTACATGGGCCTGTGTGGTTAGTAGGTGCAAGCGTAATGTGCGCGTGCGTTTGTGGGTTTATCTGTACCTATGTCCGCGTACGTGTATATGTACATATGCAAATACATAGATTATATAGAGATAAGTAGATAGATAGATAGATAGATAGATAGATAGATAGATAGATAGATAGATAGATAGATAGATAGATAGATAGATAGATAGATAGATAGATCAATGTATATGTGTATACATGTGTATTTATATGACTACACACTCATAGATATGTATAAGCACTAGCACACTCACCCCTCTACACGCGAACACAGACACATATGGCGTAGTGGTTAAGAGTGCGGGCTATTAACCTCAAAATTCCGAGTTCGATACCAGACAGTGACGTGAATAATAATAATAATAATAATAATAATAATAATAATAATAATAATAATAATAGCATCGAAAAATACCTAAGGAATGCGAACTCAGTTTCGAAATTTCCCCCAAGATACCTAATGATGGCTGGAGGGTATATCAGCCGAAACGTTGTGCTAACAACAAACAAGATGAAGACAAATATAGGCGCAGTAGTGGCTGTGTGGTAAGTAGCTTGCTTACCAACCACATGGTTCTGGGTTCAGTGCCACTGCGTAGTACCTTGGGCAAGTGTCTTCTACTATAGTCTCGAGCCGACCAAAACCATGTGAGTGAATTTGGTAGGCAGAAACTGAAAGACGCCCGTCGTATTTAAATACGTTGTTGTTCGACTAAAGGCGGTGCCACAGCATTGCCGCAGTCAAATAACGGTGGCGTGTTGTTGTTCTCGCTGTCGTCCTTGTTATTAGTCATACATACAGGCACATACATTGGTTTGCTTTCAAATTTTGGTAC
>NC_042997.1:146539886-146554886 GCF_006345805.1 Octopus sinensis
GAATCGCACATCTGTCCACAAATAGATGGAAAAATTGCTTTTCCTGTGGATCAACGAGAAGCAATTCGCAGGTAATACGATTACGTAGACCATCATCTGCGAGAAAGCACGATCGCTGTATGGGGACCCCTGAAGCAGAACCCTGGAACCTCGACGGAGGAGACATCAGCAGACACATTTAAGACCAGTCACGGCTAGTTCGATAATTTCAAGAAAAGGACTGATATTCATAGCATCAACGCGGCGAGCTGGCAGAACCGTTAGCACGCCGGGCGAAATGCGTAGCCGTATTTCGTCTGCCGTTACGCTCTCAGTTCAAATTCCGCCGAGGTCGACTTTGCCTTTCATCCTTTCGGGGTCGATAAATTAAGTACCAGTTACGCACTGGGGTCGATGTAATCGACTTAATCCGTTTGTCTGTCCTTGTTTGTCCTCTCTATGTTTAGCCTCTTGTGGGTAATAAAGAAACAGATATTCATAGCATCGTCAAGTATGGAAAAGCAGCATATTCTGACACGATGGCAGCTGAAGATTTCGTGCATGAATTCCGTCAGCTCATCGCAACTGGGGGGTACATCGCACAACAGGTATTCAACCGTGGTGAAACTGGCCTTCCTCGTGCACAAATCGTGCCATCTTCAAGGTAATTAAATTAATAAAACCAGTTCTATATTTAAGAGATGAGGAATTGTGTACATTATTTACATTATCTACATTTAACGGATATTTGTCCTCATCTTGTTTGTTGTTAACACAACGTTTCGGCTGATATACCCTCCAGCCTTCATCAGGTGTCTTGGGGAAAGTTCGAACCTGGGTTCTCATTCCTAAGGTATTTTTCGATGTTATTATTATTATTATTATTATTGTTATTATTGTTGTTGTTATCATTATTATTGAGTGAGAGAGCAGTGCATGCCATCAAAGTGACACTGGGGTAAAATATATGAAGCCCAGTATACCCATCATGACTACCCGTCTGATAAGGGTACACCAGGCACATGCATCACAACCATATGTATGCGACATGGTGATCTTATATCAAGATAAACAGCACATGACCTTGCAGGTGGGGCCCAGTTAGAATTTTCTTCTGGTAGAGTAACCCATCCCGTTCAAAAGGTCTTTGAATAAGGATTGTTTAAGGATGTTGAACGAATCACCCATGTTTCCAGAGGGGAATTATCCAAACCCTAAAGAATCCCTCTCAACACATGGCTATGATGCTCCCCCACTACTTCTGCTCGTGATCAGAGATGCACATATCGTCAGCCACTAAGGGACATGCTCAACTGGTTAAGGTCAAACAACTGACAAGCAAATCTGTGGTATTGAGCAGAATATTTGCTGTAGCCCATCATTTAAACCAAGACAAAATAATGTACATGATAACACTTCCAATCAGTTTATTATTATTATTATTATTATTAGTAGTAGTAGTAGTAGTAGTAGTAGTAGTAGTAGTAGTAGTAGTAGTAGTAGTAGTAGTAGTAGTAGTAGTAGTAGTAGTATACAGGTCACTGAATAATGATTTTTCAAAGTCGACGAAGCACACACATAGATCAGGTAGACCACCTGATAGAAACTTCACGGCGAGTGGGCTTGAGGGTCAGCCGGGAAAAAAGAAGAGTGCTGCGTATCAGCAACAAGCAGGAGGAGCCAATCACAATCGAGGGGCACCTGTGGAGGATGTTAGTGAGTTTGTCTATCTTGGCAGCAAGATGAGCAAATCAGGTGGATCAGACGAGGACATCACGGCAAGAAGCAAGAAGGCTTGCTGACATCTCAGCTCGAACTAAACTCCGCTTATTTAGTTCAAACGTAAAATCTGTGCTTTTGCATGGCTCTGAAACATGGAGAGCCACCTGCAGTAACTACAAGAAGATCCAGACCTTCATCAGCAAATGTCTCCGGCAGATCCTCCATCAGAAGTGATTCGAGTACCAAACACCAACCTGTGGGAAAGGGCGAACCAAGAGCCCTTACATGTTCAGATTAGACGAAATGGAGATGGATCGGACACACACTGCAGAAAGAACCCTCAAATGTAACACGACAAGCACATGACTGGAACCCGCAGGAGAAAAGGAAGCGAGGACGCCCGAAGCAGACATGGAAGCGGAGCATTTTGGACGAGCTCAGAACCACCGGCCTGACATGGGAATTAGCCAAGAAGCACGCCACAGGCCGCAAAAAATGGAGAACAACTGTTGAAGCCCTATGCTCCACAAGGGGCAAAAGGGATTAAGAAGAAGAAGAAGAAGAAGAAGAAGAAGAAGAAGAAGAAGAAGAAGAAGAAGAAGAAGAAGAAGAAGAAGAAGAAGAAGAAGAAGAAGAGAAGAAGAAGAAGAAGAAGAAGAAGAAGGAAAAGAAGAAGAAGAGGAAGAAGAAGATATATATAATTCGATTAGAGATTGTTAACCTCATGAATCTCCATTTTTGTCTTCTTATATATATAGATTATATACATATACATATACATACATATATATATATATATATATATATATATATATATATATATATATATATATATATATATATAATTTTTTGCTTGCTTCAGGTTTTGACTGCGACCATGTTTGAACACCACTTTCAAGGATTTAGCCGAACAATTTGGATCTTTCTGTTTTGCTCTAGTTTTTGAAATTTTAAAATTAAATGAAAATTTTCAAAGTTGGTGTATTAATGTAATTTTTCACGCTAAATCTAATTTTGTTATTCATTTGTTCCTGAAAAATCTTAGAAAAATGTAACAGAGGATTTAAATTTGATTGTTTTAATCCAATCAGAAAACAGCATTTGGAAGCTGGAATTTTGCACGTGATAGCTATCTATGGCAACATTAGACAACGTATTATAACAACGGAAGGTTTAATAATTTTTAATTAATAGAGCCATGTGAAATGATGGAACAAGCATATAAACAATATAAAAGGAATGAACCTCAATGAATTTGGTTGCGAAAAATTACAAACGAAATCAACGAACTTTAACTTACGGAAAAACAAACAAGTTTAAATTACAAAGAAACAAACTGTACTTCAGTTCATATAAATAAAACGTTTTGTAGCGAAAATTCAAAAACGAAAGTTTGAAATGCAGTCTAGGAGCCCAAAGAATATATTGTTCAATATATGATGTTTTCTTCTTTTTCTAGATGGTTGACTGCTAATTACAAGTTAAGCAGCACATGATAGAGTTTGGCACATGGTGACCCCCTTCGGTCAGACACTGACCATGGGTTTGCACCGAGAGAGTTACCCTCTGAGGCACAAGTCTGGGCAAGTTTGTTTTATGGAAGACCAGCAGTCGCCCATGCATACCGGCCTCCCCTCTCCACGTCACCAGTGTTGTCCAAGGGAAAGGCAAGGGCCGATACAGCTTGGCACCTGTGACGTTGCAACTGATTTCTACAGCTGAGTGAACTGGAGGAATGTGAAATAAAGTGTCTTGCTCAAGAACACAACACGCAGCCCGGTCCGGGATTCGAGCTCACAACCTCACGATCGTAAGCTCGATGTTCTAACCACTGAGCCACACAACTGTATTTAAATTTCAATTTGCACAGATACAGAAAGAGAGCTAGAGGGGAATGAGAGAGGACAGAGATAGAGGGAGAGATAGGAAGGGAGATAACTAGAGAGAAGGTGAGGCAAGAGTTTGTGTGTGCGTGTGTGCGTGTGTGCGTGTGTATGCGCGCATGCGTATGTGTATATGTGTAGTTTTGTTTTCATGTGTTACCATGTACCTCCGCATACTAAACATGTACACACAAAATGTTAGAAATAACACCTGGAACTGAAATTAGATTCTGCAGTATTCTTTTAGTAGGAAGGACACATTAGATAATGTAGCCCTAGTTATACTACGTCTGAATAAAGGCGGAATAATCAAGCACCGTTTCTCGAGCTAGGGTAGACGACAGTGACCGAAGATGCTTAGAAGCTACTTGTCCAATGTACCATGCAGAGAGATTGAACCTAAAACTACACAGTTGCAAAACGAACATTTTACCACATTTTATACTGTGTTTAAATGTTATAGCTACTGTTAAACCTAAGTCAGCGTTGTAACACGTGCATTGATGGAGATTAGGTTCCTATTTCTTGCATGTAAGGGAGAACGTAGGTGGACCGTTATTCTTCTGTGTCTACGTTGTTGTTGCTCTTGTTATATAGCAACAGGTCAAGTTTCATTGCGCAAACCCCGGTTTCTTTGCTTACGTATATATATCTATATATATATATATATGGATGGAAGCACTCAGTCGGTTACGATGACGAGGGTTCCGGTTGATCCGAATCAACGGAACAGCCTGCTCGTGAAATTAAAGTGTAAGTGGCTGAGCACTCCACAGACACATGCACCCTTAACGTAGTTCTCGGAGATATTCAGCGTGACACAGAGAGTGACAAGGCCGGCCCATTGAAATACAGGTACAACAGAAACAGGAAGTAAGAGTGAGAGAAAGTTGTGGTGAAAGAGTACAGCAGGGATCACCACCATCCCCTGCCGGAGCCTCGTGGAGCTTTAGGTGTTTTCGCTCAATAAACACACACAACGCCCGGTCCGGGAATCGAAACCGCAATCCTATGACCGCGATATATATATATATATATATATATATATATATATATATAATATATATATATATATATATATATATATATATATATATTTAACGCAAATTGAGAAACAGTTTTGTGCTATTTCATGGGCTCCTAAGGAGCGTTTTGTTCGATTACCTTGCTGCGCATTTGTTTTGGAGTCTTAAATTCCTGGATTTTCCTGAAGAGAAAGCTGCAAAATGGTCTCCTTATTCAGTCCGAATTTGGAAATTTGCGGCCTTTGAAACATGTGTAGAAAATAATAAAAGGAATTCTGTAGAATCTTCGTTCAGCTCCATTTCTTCCCTTCACTAAATATATTAAACTACAATTATCCGCGCTAAGGCACGGTTGCGACACCCCAAGGTCGTAACTTCAACCGTGTTTTTTCTGTTGTGATTTTTGCTACCCAGGTATCAGTTAAATTTTGAATAATCCTTAACAAGATAATTCATTTATCCATTTCAATATATATATCCGAGGCTTTAGAAGAAGACGCCTGCACAATGTGTCACGTAGTAGGACTGAACCCGGAACCATGTGGTTCAGAACCAAGCTTCTTACCATACAGCCATGTCTACGCCTATATATATATGTGTGTGTGTATACACACACATACATTTAACCTCACTATCTTATGACGACAGGATGTAAATTGAAGGAGATTTAACTACTATTTCTAGCAAATTGAGCGTCTACGTGCAGACTAGTTGCATGATTTTAATTGCTGATGAGTATGTGCGTATGTGTGTGTGTATGTGTGTGTGTTTGAGAGAGAGAGAGAGAGAGAGAGATAGTTGTTATCTGTAATACTATATGTGTTTGACTATCAAGTTATATATCTGTGATGTGTATATGTGTTGTCTGTTTTACTATATATGTGTGTGTATCTAGTTGTGCCCCTTATGTTTCTTGTGTTTGTGCGCATGTATTTATGCCTGACTGTTGGTACATCTGCTTTCTGATCTTGTCGTCATCCCTCCTTTCTTTTCACTTCTCTCTCTCTCACTGTGTTTTCTCTCCTCTCTCTCTCTCTTCTCTCTCTCTCTCTCTCTTTTCAGCATATACCGTTAATATTTAGCCCTTGGTCAGTCCTGCTTGACAATCTAACTCAGGGGTCTCCAAAGTGGTCGATATCGACCCCTAGAAGTCTATGGGACCACTCAAATGATCGATAAATGCACATCTGCTTAATTATTTTTACTATTCAGTCATTTTCTTGTACATGCCTGGGTGTCGATGAGCGGTCAAGGTGACACCCCTAATCTAACTCATCGTTTTCTATTCGAGCAGCCTAAAGGACAATGTCACACATAGACATATATGACAATTTATATGGTGCAGTCTCAAATGGGCATTCAGTTTGTTTATGGGAAGAATATGAAGTCATTGAGTTGTTGCACTATCACAAAAATATAGATTATTTGTGTTGACCCTGAAATGGTATGCTTCCTTCTTGGTCAGCAACGCGGATACACCAAGTATCCTGGCTGCCTGCAGGGATCTAAATATATATATATATATATATATGGTTGGGTCGTTGGCAACTAAACAGGCGCCCCCATTAGGCTTGCCTGGCGAGAAGGGTGTCCAGAAAACCAGCAAGACTAAAAACAAGCTGAGTTTTCATATAATAATAATAATAATAATAATAATAATAATAATAATAATAATAATAATAATAATAATAATAATAAATCTGTTATCATGTACATTGTTTTGTCCTGGTATAAAACATGAGCTACAGCAAATATTCTGCTCAATACCACAGATTTGCTTGTCAGTTGTTTGACCTTAACCAGTCGACCATATCCCTTAGTGACTAACGATATGTGCATCTCTGATCACGAGCAGAAGTAGTGGGGGAGCATCATAGCCGTGTTTTGAAAGGAATTCTTAGAGGTTTGGATAATTCACTTTTGGAAATTTGTATGGTTCGTTCAACATCCTTAAACAATCCTTATTCAGGGACCTTTTGAACGGGATGAGCTACTCGACCAGAAAAAAATTCTAACTGGGCCCCACCTGCAAGGTCATGTGCTGTTTATTTTGATATTAGATCACCATGTCGCGCAGATATGGTTGTGATGCATGTGCCTGGTGTACCCTTATCAGATGGGTAGTCATGATGGGTATCCTGGGCTTCGTATATTTTACCCCAGTGTCACTTTGATGGCATGCACTGCTTTCTCACTCAATAATGATAATAATAATAATAATAATTATAATAATAATAATAATAATAATAATAATAATAATAATAATAATAATAATTTCTTTTAAATGGTCAAAAGGGCCCAAGACATTGAGAGCAATATCGAAGGGCGAGTTACAGCACAGACAAAAAAAAAGCACAACAGAACAAAAGTTACAAAAGCATGTGGGGTTAAAATCGAACAAGGGGAGATACTACCACATTAAAGGATATAACATCTGAAAATATATAATAGAAAATAGAGAAATAAATGATAAAGAAATAGAATCTCCAATAGCGGGACAGTCCACTTAGGGTAATCTGGGGAAAACCCCACACAAAAATCCCGGATTAATCTTCCGTTCCCAATGCATGGGAAAGTGCCCTCATCCAGTTTCTTTCCTTCTACTTAGAAAAGCATTTTCAGAGTAAATCCATCCAGTCTCACCACTTCTGCCACTGTCGACCCCCTTTTGATAAACACACTAGAAGGCAGCATCTCCGATGATGATGATGATGATGATGATGATGATGATGATGATGATGATGATGATGATGATGATTTTATCGGTCACTAAGGCCCAAGACATGGAGGACAATATCAAAGGACGAGATATTACACACAGAAACGTGTGAGGTTTAAATCGATCAAAATGAGACACTACAATATTAAATGATATAACAAAGAACATATACATAGAAATTAGAGAAATAAATAATTAATTACCCACTTTGGGTAATTCGGGTAAAATCCCACGCAAGTATCCAGGATAATACTGCCATCCCCAGAACATAGGAAATGCCCTCTTCCAGTTTCTTTTTTCCTACTTAGAAAAGCATACTTAGAGTAGATCCATTCAGTCTCATCAGTCTCCCTCTCTACCCTCACCTTCCTCTTCAGCGCAAGCCCACAAGTCTCTGGTGAACGGACGGCTTCGTCCCCCTGCATGCATCTCGGGCAGGTTCGACTGCTGGCAATTCCATGCCTGTAGAGCTTGTCTCGAACAGGCAATGACCCCTCCCCATCCTCGTAGCATAGCTATGCCAAAGACTTTTGGAAATTGTCCATGGTCTCCGTACCAGAAAGTCCTCCGGAAGAGACCACTCGAAATGTTCTCATCGAAGCGCTGAGTCAGTCAATCCTAGGCCATCAGTGATCATATCCTCAACAAGCCCCCTATAGAAATGTTGGGTTGTTTTTCCTGCTGATGGTGTGTGTGTGTGTGTGTGTGTGTGTGTGTGTGTGTGTGTGTGTGTGTGTGTGTGTGTATTATATATTCTCCTTATTCTTAGTGCAAGTTTTGAAGAGGGTAGTTCGGTTTTAACAGTTATTTTTTCAAAGGTTTAGTGGAAGTGACAAAGGAGCATATTGGGCATATTTTGCTTTATGAGTTCAAAAAAAGGCAACAACCCAATGGAATGTGCGAGGAATATTAATGCCGTATATGGGAATCAGACAGTAAGCGTAATCCAGTGTCAACGGTGGTTCCAGATATTCCGAGCCGGAAACTACATCCTAGAAGATGAGCCTCGTCCTGGAAGATCTGTAGAGCACGACGAGGACGTCTTGCAAACCCTAGTTGAACAAAATTTCATCGTAACAGTTGAGAAACTAACAGAGAAGCTTGGATTTGGCCATTCAACCATTCATCAACACCTGCGCTAGAAGAAAAATTACCATCTTTGGTTTCAAGACAAAAGGCCACTTGAGGCGAAGAAGACATTCCAAAGGCTGGAGCAGTTTGAATGAGAAACGAGACCCTTTCCACCATATTCGCCGGACATTGCCATATCTGATTATCATTTATTCCACAGTCTTCAAAATTATTTGAACAAAAACAATATGAATTCTGTAGATGAGGTCAGAACAGAACTGGTGGAGTATTTTTCACCACAGACCAGTGAACTTTGGAAGAGGAGCCTTGCAAGTCTACCTGACAGATGGAAGAATATTGTAGAAAAAGAAGGAGAGTATATTTTAGATTTAAAAAAAACAACTTTATAAAAAACCCGCAGTATTTATGGGATGACCTAATAAGTACATAAATACATACTTTCTTCAGCGTTACTGTTTGCCATGACTGAAGCAAGTAATACATAAAAGATATATACATACTTTCTTAAGCGTTACAGTACTCCAATTTATTCAATGCATTCCTGTAGGTCCACTTACGGTACCGGTACCACTTGTTAAATAAAATAAATATTCGGCTATGCCTTTGTGAGGTATTCAGTACTTTCTTGTGTTATAGTGGACTCGATCTACACTCAACGTATGTAATGAGTAAGCATGTATATGTATATATGTATGCATGCATACACATACATACATGTGTGTGTGTGTGTGTGTGTGTGTGTGTGTGTGTGTGCATGTGAAGGTGCATGGCTTAGTAGTTAGAGCATTGGGCTCACAATCATGAGGTAGTGAGTTCGATTCCCGGACCGAGCTGTGTATCATGTTCTTGAGCAAGACACTTTATTTCGCTCAACTGTAGAAATGAGTTGCAACATTACTGGTGCCAAGCTGTATTAGCCTTTGCATTTTCCTTGTATAACATCGGTGGCATGGACAGGGGAACTGTTAAGCATAGGTGACTGCTCGTCTTCCATAAACAACCTTGCCCGGACTTGTGCCTCGGAGGGTAACTTTCTAAGTGCAACCCCATGGTCATTCATGACCGAAGGGGGTTTTTATCCTTTATTCTATGTGCGTATTTTATATAGGTATGTGTGAACGTGTGTCTGTCCATGTGCACTCACCCACACGCACGCATACGTACACACACATGCACACATATACACACACATATACGTATACACATATATGTAGTTTGATTTGTTAAAGCTTTTTTTAAATTTTTGTCTAGTCCCTACCCAATCAAGTTAATCTACCTCATTGAGTAAACGCATGATTAAAGACATTCCACATATGACGACAACTACCAATTTCCATAGATTATTTAGACACCATTATCATTATGACGGTTTAGTGTAACATCAAGCAGATTTGGCTGCAAATCAAATCAAATCAAATGCGGAAACATTTCATTGTAAGAATGTACAAGAATGTTGTATAGCTTAATTGCGAGTTAATAAGTTAATTAAAACATTAATCAACTTCATGTTAAACGACAAAGTTGAGTGAAATATATATGCCTGCGTGTGGGGGCGTGTGTTTCTATGAATATGTTTATACACACATATACACAAACATATACGCACACACACGCACGCACAAACACGCACGCACATACACACATCTATATATATATATATATATATATATATATATATCTATATATATATATATATATATATATATATATATATATATATATATATTATATATATATATATGTATATATATGTATATATATATATATATATATGTAAGTATGTGTATATATGTATATGTATGTATTTATGCATGAGTATGCATGTATGCATATGAACACGCGCACATACGGGCACACACAAATATGCACATACATATCATACACACACACACACGCACACATGCACACACTTATATATACACGTTATGCAGATTAGTTAGTGGTCCATTATTAATAATCATTGTAAAAAGATGGAAACAAAATGTAATGAGTAGACATTAAAAATTCAGTGTATATCCTACCGTTTCATATCCATTACCCACCTTCTCTTGTATCTTGGGCGTTTTCAGCATAAATTAATGGAACTATATGCTGTCACCTAATTAATTATATAATATTAAGCAACGATTTAGGTTCCTGTTATTGTATAGGTGCGTTAATTACAGTATTAGAGCATTTTATCTCCTATTTCTAGCAATGTAGGTGTTTATTAACACCCTGGTCCCCTTCAATGACAATTATAGTTCTCTTTTTGGGTGAAACATGGCAACCTTCTATTTATATTAATTTTCGGTATACACATTAGCAAATCGCTTAATCATCCATTAATTTGGATAACGAAAACATAAATACTAATGGGGAAGCTAATCCGAAAAAGAGCTGAGATCGAGCGAGCTTAACTGATGAAGCAACAGATATTGCCGAAACTGATGTCAGTGTTAAGAATTCTCGATCGGCACTTTTCAGATGATTCTGGTCCCTCTTAGTGTATGTTTTCCTTCATGTTCGTTAACATTAGAGCATTTAACTCTTATTGCTAGCAATGTTGGTGTTTATTTAAACCCTGGTTACATTTAGTGACAATTATGTGTGTGTGTGTGTGTGTTATGAAAGGCTTTGGATTTGAGACACAAATTTTGGGTTGTCAGTCCATAAAAATATATATGCAAAATAAATATTTCGACATGAGGGGGAAACATACGCAATATTCAGCGATATTTAAATCATATAAATTTTGTACATACATGATCGGGTCCTCTCATTAGAGGCGCTAATATTAAAACTCACAAGAATATATGGAAAGTTCGAAAGAGAAGTCCAAATTATTTGAGGACTAAATAGTTGTGCTATATACGGAGTATAATTCTCCCTATTCATTAAATTATATATATATATATATATATATATAAACATATATACATAATTAAAATGATAATGCATGCATATATATTCAAACATATCAGTATAACTATATGTATATACAATGCATACGCTATATATATGCATTTATATATGCAATTATATATATATATAAACATATGCATGTGTGTGTGTGTGATGATTAACTACTTGAGTAACAACAAGAGGTAGACCTCAATATGCTCGAAATTAAAAAAATATGTTTAAAATATTATAGAACCATGCACAGCAATCACATACAGAACTTGAAGTTTCCCAGTCAGTCACGGGTATAAAGTTATCCGACTTCTAGTCTTTGATAAGCTCACGTGTCGCTGTTCATCAGTAGTCATGCGAATCCATCACAATTAAGACAACCAGTGCTCCCCAAAAATATCACCGAAACCTAGTGTTTCTAGAAGAAAACTTCTGCTAGATTTGATTATAGGATTGTGACCAAAAAATCCTGACGTGAGCATGAAGATTATCACCATTATCAACATCATTTAACATCTACATGTTCACAGTCCTCAAATGTATGTCTACAGAGCTTTTATTTTAAAGTTTTGTGTAGTGATACAAATGTGTGTGTGTGTGTACATGCGTGTGCGTGCGCGTGCGCACGTGTTTATGTTTATAAGCTGAGCTGTCAAACTCGTTAGCACATCGGACAAAATGCTTAGCACCATTTCTTGTGGGTTTTTATGAGCTGAGTTTAACTTTGCTACACGTCATGGTCTCCATAAAATAAAATACCAGTCAAGTAACGAGCCGTACGTGATCACCTTGTCCTTTCTCCCCAAAATTGCCAGCCTTGTACCCTAGATCAGATCGGTGTCCCGATCAGGGGATGTGTTGTGATTTCGTTCACCCATACGTCATGGAACGCAGATATCTCTGAATTATAATTCCTCTACGGTTCAAGAAATATATTTGATGCATGTATAATATATTATATATGATATATATATATATCTATATATATATATATATATCTATCTATATATATATATATTATATATATATATATATATAGAGAGAGAGAGAGAGAGAGAGAGAGGGTGCATTGCCAGTGGTAAGGCGTCGGCTTCACAATCATGAGGTAGTCAGTTCGATTCCCGGATTGGGCTGTGTGTTGTGTACTTGAGCAAGACACTTTATTTCACGTTGCTGGAAAAATTAGTTGCGACGTCACTGATGCCAAGCTGTATCGGCTTTAGCCTTTCTTTTGGACATCATCAGTGGTGTGGAGAGGAGAGGCTGGTATGCATAGACGACTGTTAGTCTTCCATAAACAACCTTGCCCGGATTTGTGCTTCGGAGGCACATTCTAAGTTCAATCCCATGGTCATTCATGACGGAAGGGGGTCTTTACTTCTCTCTCTCTCTCTCTCTTCCTCTCTCCTCTATATATATATATATATATATATATATATATATATATATATATATATATATATATACACACATATATATGCGATTTTATTTTTTCTCTTCTATGTAGATGAAGATATTTCCTCCGTCTGGGTGATTTTCTTTCTACAAAACGAGAAGTTACATTGCGGATCTGTTATTTTAACGAGCTGTGTCTATGTATCATCCGATGAGATACATCAGCACCGCCGGATGCTCCTGAATCACCGCCGGATTCATAAACAGATCCTAAATTGATCTGTGAGGGATCGATTCTAGATGTGTCGAAACAATTTTCGTGATTAATAATAAATTCTCGTATATTCCATCTTCCGTCTTTCATTTACCGTATATACGTACATACATAAATACATACATTCATACACACACACACACACACACACACACACACACACACACACACATATATATATATATATATATACACACACACACACATATATATCTACATAGGTATATACTGGTATGTAGATATATATATATGTGTGTGTGTGTGACTATGTATGTGTACACTTACATACACACGCATACATACATACACACAAAAAGCCCATCGCATTCGTATGAATGTAAAAAATACGTTCATCTGTACATACGGCTATACATTCATATGACTATCAAATATACAGACTTACAAGTAAACACTACCCGTGTGTGTGTGTGGTGTGTGTGTGTGTGTGTGTGTGTGTGTGTGTGTGTGTGTGTGCATGTGTGTCATGTATTTGACTGGTCCCCACCGAAAAAAATTTCGGGCCTTGTGCCTAGAGTAGAAAAGAATATTATCAGAGGTACAAGGCGGCGAGATGGCAGATTCGTCAGCACGCTGGGCGAAATGCTGCGCGTACACACACATAAACACATACATACACACACATAGATATAGTTGTGTATGTGCATGTGTGTATAACTTACTGTTACACATAATATTTACTCAACAATATTTACATTGCCTTGGGAGGGTAATTAGTAAATAGTAGCATGTTGGTATAATGACTCTCCAAGACACAAAAGAATTTGTTTCAACACACGAATTCACATCAAGAATCTTTCAAACTAAATACGAAAATAATATATATATATTTATAATGTAGAATTATGATATGTGTAATTCATTCGTTAGAGCGGCAGAGTAAATGTTTTGCAATATTCGTTCCGGCAGTTTACTTTCTAGATAAAGACGAACCTTCCTTTTAATTATAATAATAGTTTCAAATTTTGGCACCAAGCCAGCAACTTCGGGGAGGGGTTAAGTCGATAACATCGATCCTCGTGTTCAACTGGTACTTATGTTATCGACCCTAAAGTGATGAAAAGTAAAGTCGACTTCGGCGGAATGTGTTCTCAGAACGTAAAAATGGACGAAATGCCGCCATGCATTTTGTCCGGCGTGCTAACAATTCTGCCAGATCGGCGCCCTCCTTTTAATAATAATAATAATAATAATAAAATATAATAATAATAATAATAATAATAAGATATAATTTTTGAGACAATCACATTTAAAAGAAAAATGTAAATGGAAGAATTTTTTTAAAATCTAACATCCTTCCTTAGACCTTTTGCAAACCGAGAGAGCGAAGAGGAAAATGATGAACATCTGCTTACGAAAAGACAGAAGTGGATTAAATTTCTCTTCACATCAAGTAGTATAAGCATTCCGGGACATATCGGGAGAAATTATCTCAATTGAAAACGGCCAGAGCTATGGCACCATTTGCTGCACCTTTAAAACTAGAGGCATAACCAAAACACAAGCTGAAACTGTCGGTATATCTCTGACTATACTACTGTTTCAAATAAACATCTCATGAGCGAAAAAGAGGTCTCAAAGTAGCTATTTAACCTACTAGATATATGAGGCTCCTTCAAATCACATCTTGTCGGCTTAAAAGAAGTACACTTTGGATGATGTAGTCTTGGGTTCACAATGTCTAAAAAGTTGCGATGGTCAAGATTGGAACGCTTCTGGACATAAGTCCGCTCGAGCTGCATTTACCTAGTGCTATACAACATGAGTCGCGGCACATGGCCTAGTGGTTAGAGCAGCGGACTCGCGGTCGAGGGATCGCGGGTTCGAATGTGTATGTTTATGAGCGAAACACCTAAGCTCCACGCGGCTCCGGCAGATGGTAATGGCGAACTTCTGCTGACTCTTTCGCCACAACTTTCTCTCACCTTTTCCTCCTGTATCTTGTAGCTCACCTTCGACGGACCAGCGACCCGTCCAGGTGGGGAACCTATACGCCAA
>NC_042997.1:146559886-146563536 GCF_006345805.1 Octopus sinensis
ATACAAAGATTCACATAGACGTCAGCTCACGCAAGCCCAAAGCTGCATGTATAAGTACACACACACGCACACAAACACACATACATATGTTTACATACACAGATATAAATGCATATAAATATATATATACACATACACACTGTTATATGCTTGTCTGCATGTGCATGCATATATCTATATATCACGTATTTTATATTTGTAATGTATAAATACTTTATATATATATATACATACATACATATACATTATATATGTATATTGTTGTTGTTTGTTTGTTCCTTCTCGAGCCATACCTAGCTCATAAGGGCCAGTTTCCCAGTATTATTGGCGTATAGGTTCCCCACTTGAACGGGATGCCGATCCGTCGCAGGTGAGTTACTAAATACAGGAGGAAAATGTGAGAGAAAGTTGTGGTGAAAAAGTCAACAGGGGCTCGCCATGACTTTCTGCCGAAGCTGCGTGGGGCTTAGGTGTTTCACACATAAACACACACATCAACCGGTCTGAGATTCGAACCCGCGATTCCTCGACCGCGAGCCCCCTGCTCTAACCACTAGGCCTTGTGCCTCCACACTATATTATATATACATATATATTTTTGCATGCGTTTGATTTTTAAAACTTCTGTACTGTTAAACACAATATTTAGCTAAAAACAAGAAAAAATATTTAATTAACTTAATTAATAAAGTAGCAATTAGAGTTGTATAACTGCAAAATTTACAGGAATGTAATTGACGTATCAACCACAAATCCAAATGTGTAAATGAAAAAAGTTCTTAAAGATTTTTTCTTCAAGATTATCAGTTATGTGTCGTGTAGTTTACATGTATGTGGACTTATGTATACGTATATGTATATGCGCTGATAAAATATAAGAATATAGTGCACAAACAAAAACGCTCATACACACACAAGCATACATATACACGCACACACACACACACACACACAATAATATATAATATATATATATATATATATATATATATATCATATATATATATATACATATACATATATGTGTGAGTGTGTATTTGTGTATATGTTCATATGTATATATTTGCTGATAATAGATTATATATATATATATATACATGTATATATGTATATATATATTTAATAATATATATGTATATATGTAGATATATATATATATATATACTTGCATATATGTATATATATATATATATATGAATATAGATAGAGATGTGTGTATATATGTTTATTTATATGTGCATGTATACACACGTATATGTGTGTGTGCGTGTGTGAATGCATGTTTGTGTATGTGTGTATATATATATACATATAAAGCAAAATATTTCTTGTTAAATGCATATATAAATATGAATGTATACACATTCACATAAAAGCAGACATATACATATATATGTGCGTGTTTAGTTGTCTCTGTGTGTGTATGTGTGTGTCTATGTGTATATATGATTACATATCTATCAAATATTATATATTATATACACACACATACATATATTCACACATACATACATATATATATATAAACACACACACACACACATATATATATATATATACATATACATGTTCGTGAATAAGATACGTGTTGTGGCGTCACTTAATTTAAAAACAAAATATAATGATGATTTTTTTTTTATTACTTATTTACTTGGATATTGGACTTATATATGCATAAAGTGAGAACATTTAACCCTTTGCATATAATTTTCAATAAGTAAAATTTGAATTAGGATGATACATTTATTGAGTGTATTAACAATAAATGCATAGAATTAACGAGACTCGGTGTGAGAACAATTTGGTTAAATTACTTATTTTCAATTTGAGATATTTTCACATTTTGTTTACCTTAACATCTGTTGTGATGGGTAAACGAAAATCTTATTGGGGACACCATCAAGGTTATCGAACTATATAAAAGAAAGCAGTTTTTTGTACCCATAGCTATTCTCAATCAGAGATGCTACGGAAAATCCAGTGAATATATCGATGTTTTCGATGAAGAATAAGAAAATAACTGCCATCGATATTTTGAACGATGCTCGACAGATATATCATACGCAGTTTGTCAATACAATTAAGAATCGATTCAAATATTTTAGACTCGTGCAACCTATTGTGCATAGAAAAAAATATGCACTTCCCTGAAAAATGATGTGCCCATATTTAATTTGCACAAGAGTATACGAAAGGCATATTGTCAGATGAATCAAAAATCTTGTGGTCAGACGAGACGTAATACGTTTGGTCACAAAATAGAGTGTACGCCCGACGTTATACAGAATAATTTCTTTGAAAGAGCAAGCTTAATTGTGTACTAAGCATTTAAGGATATTGGAGAGAATATCATGGTTTGGAGCTGAATAACTTGGAAAACGATCGGTCTCGTAGAGCAAATGAAAGGTATCATGAACAGAATAATCTATCAGGAGATTTTGAAAAATATATTCTTCCTTATACAAAGTATAGAAGTATATCCACTGGTCGTGGATTTTTCACCAAGACAATAATAGAAAAAAATGCCACAAGAATAATCAAGAAATTCTTCAAAAGTAACAAAAAATCTGAGTGTCCCCTTCATTAGTACAATCTGCATGTTTAAAATCGTTAGAACATTTATACATGAAGTCAATGTGTGTGTTTGTCAAAAGAAATCCTGGAAATGTAGTTATCAAAAAAAAAAAGAGAAAATGAGAGAACTTCCAGTTAATGTGATGACCAAACTTTTCAGTCCAGTGTCTCATAGATGTGATTCCGTTCTTCGAAATTCCAGGTACCTGACCAAGTATTCATTCCATAAGATTTTTCTCGATTTTTAATGTACAGTTTCTATTTCATTTTTATTTTATTTTATAAAAATGAATATACGAGAATACAATAAAATAATATACTTAGATAAGTATTCGTAATTGTTGTATAGATGACAAAAAATATAATAACATTCATTAAACAGATCCGAAACTAAAATAAAAACAAGAACAGTTTATATACACAGTAAAATAAGCTTGGAGTATGAGATTAAATTGATGAGTAACTTTGATATATTCCAATACATTCTATATAAAAAAGTATACTTAAATACTTGCATATATCTTATATATTTTTTATTATTAATATTCAGCAGAAGCAACAGAGTTTTTCAAAGGGCCCAGAGTTTTGTGTGTTAGCACTTATCGACAACTCATATACTCATGATTTGAGTTTTATTTTTCCAGTTTACATTACCAAATCTGTACTTATATATATATATTATATAGTTATGTTATATTCTGTTAAGAACGTAGCACAGTACAGCATAAAGTTCGTCCACCTCCCGATTTCACCCGGATCTATCCGCTAATGGTATTATATGTACTGCCAGGTCTGTGTTGAGACTTCTGTAGAGGGTGGATAGATAAATGAATAACTAGCTGTCCACAAGGAGTACAACTGGACATTTATTTATAATCACTACAATTGTTTGCACGAAATTTATTTGATTACAATAAATGTCCAGCTGTACCCCTTCTCGTTGCCTCCAACTTATTCAGTAGTATGTATGTGTATGTATGTATGTATGTATTATGCATGTATGTATGTATGTATGTATGTATGTATGTACGTATGTATGTATATATATATATACATATATATATACATGCATGTAT
>NC_042997.1:146563636-146623636 GCF_006345805.1 Octopus sinensis
ATACATTATATATAATGTGTGTGTGTGTGTGTGTGTGTGTGTTGTGTGTGTGTGTGTGTGTGTGTGTGTGTGTGTATATGGATGACTATACTTATTTCTTTTATGGATTTGTTTTCGCTGTTTTTGGTTGTTTTTCTGTAAGTCAATGTTATACTTTTAAGAATACCCAGTTCGACATATGTAAATGGATTCGATAGACTTATAATTAGAGTAATAGATATAACCAGATCGACGACTGTTAAATATACAAACAGATAGATAGATAGATAGATAGATAGATAGATAGATAGATAGATAGATAGATAGATAGATAGATAGATAGATAGATAGATAGATAGATAGATAGATAGATAGATAGATAGATAGATAGAACATAAACTGAGATCAAATATTATATTATTCTGTATCAATTCGATCTTTAAAGCCAGTATGTATACACCTATTGCTTTTGTATGCATACATGCATATATACATACATACAAGGCTGAGAAACATAGACACATATACTTGTCGGACATATTTCAGCCTTTTTGTTTTTTTCTTAATTTGGTCATAATTATATATTTGTTTAACGAAAACTTTGTCATGACTGGAAGATTAAGAATTATTTTACATTACCTGTATTGGGGGTACACATACACAGCTCCGTCCATTGCAGAATTGTAGCGATTATATTTTGTTAGGACACCTCAACACACAAAGCGAGCGACAGTAAGTGATACGGGGTAGAGAGAAAGATGAGAGAGAGAGAGAGAAAGAAAAGAAAGATTGAGAGAGCGAGAGAGACTGGCAGTAAGAAAGAAAGAAAGAAAGAAAGAAAGAAAGAAAGAAAGAAAGAAAGAAAGAAAGGAAGAAAGAAAAAATGAAAGAAAGAAAGGAAGAAAGGGTGAGGGAGGGTGAAGTGAGCGGAAAGAAGAAATAGATAGAGTGAGCTAGAAATATAGAGATTAAAATGGAGACCGAAAGAGCTAGTGAAATACATGTGTGTTTATGCGTGTGCATGTGTGGTGTGTGGTGTGTGTGTGCAAATATATACTGATAGAGTAAAATATAAAAGGAGAGCAAGAGAGGGAAAAGAGTAGGAGGGTCGTAGTGTGGCTGGGAAGAGGAGAAAAAGTGAGTAGGTAGGAGGAATAAAGAGTAATATGCGTGAGTGTGTGCGCATGTGCGTGCGTGTATGTATATGTGTGTGTGTGTGTGTGTGTGTGTGTGTTGTGTGTGTGTGTGTGGTGTGTGTGGTGTGTGTGTGTGGTCGTAACCGGTGTTTACGAGAGGTATAAAAGTGTGGAGAGAAGCGCTGCAACGTACGAGATAGTTAAAGTATCCTCCGTCTCACATGCATACATAAGACTAAAAAATAACCACCCCACCCACCCTACTGTTGAGTGTAAGTCTCAGAGGTCTGTACCACTCACTCGGAGGAGTATCTCGGTGTTTAATGTGGTCCTGCCTTCTGCTTGATCCTGCAGCCGTCCTATTTGTTCAGTAGGTCCGCTTAGAAGCGCACCTATTATCTCTATCTATCAATCGGCTTGCTCTCTTTCCCAACGCGATGGACAGATACGTACACAGATAGACAGGCCGGCGGGCAGGCAGGACGGTGTAGATAAGCAGATAGATAGACAGACGGATAGACAGGCAGATAGATAGATAGATAGATAGATAGATAGATAGATAGATAGATAGATAGATAGATAGATAGATAGATAGATAGAAGGAGAGATAGATACATTGATTGATTGATTGACTGATTGATTGATTGACAGATAGATAGATAGATAGATAGATAGATAGATAGATAGATAGATAGATAGATAGATAGATAGATAGATAGATAGATAGATAGATAGATAGATAGATAGATGAATGGATGGACGGATGGATAGACAGACAGACAGACAGACAGACAGACAGATAGACAGATAGATAGATAGATAATAGATAGATAGATAGATAGATAGATAGATAGATAGATAGATAGATAGATAGATAGATAGATAGATAGATAGATAGATAGATTATTGAACGTTGTGTTTGACTGATGATTTGGCGATATCTCTCACCTGTGAGACAACAGTTCTCCAACTCACCGCCTCCCAAAACATCATAACCGACCGCACCACAGCCATGTCGTCGTCATCATCATCATCATAGCCACCATCATTATCTTTCCAACCATCTCTCTCTCTCTCTCTTTCTCTCTCTCCCTCTCTCCCTCTCTCTCTCTCTCTCTTTCTTCTCCCTTGTTTGCTAACTTTCTTTCGCTTTTTATTTCTTTCCCTCTTTCTTATTACCCATTCACAAGTAAATTTCTCTCGTTTCCACCGTTTCTCACTTTTCTGGTCATGTCTCTCCCTCTACCTGTCTGGTTCCCACCCTCTCTCACTCATTCTCCCTCTCCCTCTTCTCTTTCTCTCCCTCTTCTCCTTCTTTCCCTCCCACTCACTCATCATTTGTCACTTTCTCTCTCTCTCTCTCTCTATATATATATATATATATATATATATCATATTTCCCCTCCACCATTTGCTCCTCCCTTTCCTTCCTCGCCCCCCCCCCTACATATTTTTCTTTGAGACACAATAGAACACTCTAACTTTCACTCCCTCACACTCCCCCTCAAACACACACACATCCTTTCTCTGATCCACTTTCTCTCTCCCACTCTCTCTCCCCTCTTTCCCAACTCTTTCTCACTCTCACCCTCTCTCTCTCTCTCTTTCCCTCATACACAACCACTATCATTCTCATATAAACACATATTTACCCACTATACTCCCTCCCAGCTCATATTTATATTATCTTTCAGTCCTCTCACCTCTCCCCAACTCACACTGCTCCTCTCTTTTCATACTTTAATCTCACAATTTTCTCGTCTCTATCTCTCACTCCTTCTTTCATATTCCTCTCCCTATCTCCGCCACATCACCTCTCACTCACGTTACTTTTCTCCGTTCCACGTATCTCGGATAGACACACGTTTTCATACATACATGATCACATGCAACCATTCAATGATATATAGAAACAAGGCGGTGAGCTGGCAGAAACGTTAGCACGCCGGGCGAAATGCGTAGCCGTATTTCGTCTGCCGCTACGTTCTGAGTTCAAATTCCGCCGAGGTCGACTTTGCTTTTCATCCTTTCGGGGTCGATTAAATAAGTAGCAGTTACGCACTGGAGTCAATATAATCGACTTAATCCGTTTGTCTGTCCTTGTTTGTCCCCTCTGTGTTTAGCCGCTTGTGCGTAGTAAAGAAATGGGTATTTTGTCTATCTTTATGTTCTTCTGAGTTCAAATTCCGCCAAGGTCGACTTTGCCTTTCGTCCGTTCGTTCGTCGATAAATCAAATGCCAGTTGCGTACTGATGTTGAGCTAATCGACTGGCCCCTACCCCAAAATTTGGGGTTTTGTGCCTTGAGTAGAAAAGAATAATACATAGAAACACAAAATCGTTAGTGGCATTGCGTCCGTCTTTACGTTCCGTGTTCAAATGCCGCCCAGGTCGGCTTTGCCTTTCATCCTTACGGAGTAGATAATATAAGTACCAGTTGAACACTGGGGCCGATGTAGTCGACTTAACCCCTCTCCTGAAGTATCTGGGCTTGTGCCGAAATTTGAAACCAATAATACATACACACATACATGTAATGCACACATACATACATGTAATACATATATGCATGCAAGTATAAGTACAAATGTCCATGACGTTCATGCATATATATGTCAGTATATAAATTCATAAATATAAGCATTTATATGTGTGCATATATGTATATGATTTATACCTCCATAAATACATATACACATATGTGCAGTGGTGGACTGGGTCTAAAAATATTGGTTGCCAGGAGACTATGGAGGCCCACCCGCAACCACAAGGGGGCCCACCCGCAACTACAATGCTAGCATTTAATTTATTTATATTTATTTATCTTTTTTTCTTAAAAGTATTCTTTTCAACTCTCTACAAACGCAGCCAGGCTGAAATAATGCATTCTTCCAAGAGTGAATAAAAAATTCTCAAATTTGAGGGGATGGGTCCTCATATATGGATTCTAATAGTGCAGGAGCTCACTTGCCATCGGGTAAGCTGGCAACCTGGCCACTCCGCCACTACATATGTGCATTTTACGTAAAATCATTCAGAAGAACGGATATAATTTTAACTGAATTTTAACTGAAAGAGTAAACAACACGTTTAAGTAGGATATTAAAAATGTTTTTTATGAAAAAAAAAATAACATCGACTTTAATGCTTTACAGGTCATTGCCTTCATCTGATGAAGACAATCACAAGCAAAACTTCAAAGGCACAAACAATCAAACTTTTCCTGAAAAATTAAATACGTAATGTATATAGATAGACACATATATATATGCGCGCGCACACACACACACACACACAAATATTTTTTATGTACATGTATTTATCTATATCAATGCTTTTATCTATCTCTTTATCTATCTATCTATCTATCTGTATATATATACATATATCACCGTGATCACCGTGACCGACCAGGCTATCAGATGTTGCTACACATCGCTGGTCACGATGCGCTTCACATTGTTTTAGCCTTCAAATGACGCCACCCCGCTGGCTAAACGAGCAGGCCAACAGAAAAAAGAGTGAGACAAATTTGTGGTGAAAGAGTACAGGAGGGATCGCCACAACACCCTGCAGAATCCTCGTGGAGCTTTAGATGTTTTTGCTCAATAAATGCTCACAACGTCTGGTCTGGGAATCGAAACCGCGATCTTACAACCGCGAGTCCGCTGCCCTAACCATTGGTCTTTGCGCCTCCACAACTAACATATATATATGATATATATATATAATATATATATATATATATATATTATATATATATATATATAGAATATATATATATATCTATATATTATATAATATATATATATATATATATATATATATATATATATATATATAGCCTGTCGTATATATGTATATATGTGGGTAGGTTTTTGTGTATTTATGTGTCTATGTTTGTCCCCCCCCCCACGCCATCGCTTGACAACCGATGCTGGTGTGTTTACGCCCCCGTAATTTAGCGGTAGGATAAGTACTACGTAAAAAAGAATAAGTCTAGGGGTCGATTTGTTCGATTTAAGATGGTATCCAGCATGGCCACAGTCAAATGAGTGAAACTAGTAAAAGAATATATATATATATATATGTATGAATATATGTATATATATGTGTATATATATATGAATATATATAAATTAAATTTATATATAAATTAAATGTTTGTATGTGTATGTATGTATACATATACTAAGTCCCGTGCGGATCTCAACAGTCGGCCTGTACTTTCCATTTCGCCTTTTTAAAACTTTCCACTGTTATGTTATATACTTTTCCGAATGTTACAATATCCTGACCAACACAGATACCGTATTACATATTATGTTACCTGACTTTGAGGTATACGTTCACGCGTACACTTAAGGTAGATTCAAAAATATGTGTATATACTTACTGCATTTGTTTGTATGTACACATACGTCCACTCATACATATTTTCACACACACACACACACACATGTATGTAATGTATAGGCTGTGCCCCAGCATGGCCACAGTCTAATGACTGAAACAAGTAAAAGATAAAGGATATACATATATATATATATACATACATACATACATACATACATACATACATACATACATACATACATACATACATACATGCATACATACATACATATATACATACCGGGTGCGGTGAATAAACAGTCGTTTAAATTACGCGAAAATGAAAATAATACTGACATTAAATTTTAACAGATATATTTACCAAAATTACGTAAAAATATCTTGAAATACTAAATAGTAAATTTATTCTATAAAATCGTCATTGGCTTCAACCACGGCCACTAGTCGACTTCCGAATCTCCTGGTAACTCTTCTTGGTGGTCTCCTTGTTTGACTGCTGCCATAATCCTTGCCTTTAGTTCATCTTTGGTGTTACAAGGAGTTTTAAGGAGTTTTAGGAGTCTGGGGAATTGCGTAGCCAGATGTTAGGGGTGTTGTAGTCGCAGAAATTGTCTGACAGCCATGACTGGGTTCTTCCGCCTGTGTGACATGGTGCAGAGTCCTGTTGCCTGGCATAGGGTCTTCTCCAGCAGCCATCCTATTCACCAAGGGCAGCAGTACCTCCTCCAGGCACTTGGTGTAGGCCTCCGTGTTGAGTCTGAGGCCGTGTGGGATGATGAATGGAGGCATAACGTTACCATCACTAGTGGTCACTTAAAACACCATGATGTTGACTGGATGTTTGATTTTTATCACTCTTGGTACATGTACTCAGATTGCACTGCCCTCAGATTGACACACAAACACTCTGAAACGTTCGTATTGGAACTTCCGGCACGAATGCCAAGGAGTACAGCATGTCGTTTCCAAATTTCCATGGTGGCCCTACTATACTGTGTAGGCGACAAAATCAAAAACAAATAATGCGCATGCATGAAATTAACAATATAAAATGGCGACAATTTACCCATCGCACCCACTATATATATTATATCTATCTATCTATTTATCTATATATATAATATATATATATATATATATATATATATATATATATATATATACATATGAACGCGCATGCGAGCTTGAGATTGAGAGACCATTGTGTTTAAAGAAATGTGTCCTTTTAGAGCATATTGTTGGTGTTGCTTATAAGTTTATGATTTAATATTTGTAACATATTTCACATGTGCGAGTGAAAATGAGATGTGGCAAAGAGTTTCACAGTGCGAAATATCAACTTTCATCGAAGCTGAAAAAGTCGCAGGTCATTATTCCTAGTTTCATGTTAAAGAATAACTGTGGGATCGAACATGTATGTATGTATGTATGTATGTATGTATGTATGTATGTATGTATGTATGTATGTATGTATGTATCTATGTATGACTCCAAGTCTTTTATCTTTTATTTGTTTCAGATATTACACTACGGCCATGCTGGGGCACCGGCTTCAAGAATTTTTAATCGAAAGAATGGACCCCAGTATGTGTGTTTTCTTATATATACATACATATATATATATAATATATATATATATATATATATATATATATATATATATATATATATATCTGTATTTATGTGCTATCTCAGTATATTCCACTGATGAAGGCAGAGCATTTCTTATGCAGAGCCAGAAATCCGGGATCTGGAATTATTCAATAATTTTTTGCTTGTTTATTTTGTCTCTTTGTCTTCTCACTGATGCTGTATGAACATTTAATGTGGTTTTAGAATCAAGTTTTGGCAGCTATTTCCAGCGTGGTGGTATCTCTTAGATACCCTAAATTATAATTATTATATATATATATATATATATATATATATATATATATATATATATATATTATATATATATATATATACTTTATTTAAAGCAGCAGAAAATTCAACAAAACCTGTTACTCTGAGTATCACGTTCCCGTTCGTCGGACAGTTTTTGCTAGAATATATATATATATCTAGCAAAAACTGTCCGACGAACGGGAACGTGAAACTCAGAGTAACAGGTTTTGTTGCATTTTCTGCTGATTTAAATAAAGCATATTACTCTACCACTGGTATTTGAGTACTCTTTTTTCCACCTTGTTTCACATTTATGTGTTTTACTCTGGTATATATATAATTTACAAGATAAGGGTAGAAGAAAAATTCTAAAACATATATATATATATATATATATATAATATATATATATTATATAGTGCTTATAGCAAATAACATTATAACCCGACGTTAAATAGTATAGATTATATATAATCTATGAATTCTGATTTATTCATTAATACTTTTTAAATATTAGCCCTCTAAATGTATTGACAGTTCACTAAGTAAATAATAAATCATTGCGTTATTTTATATATCTTCTTAACTATTTCTTTGGAAGTCATTAAATTACCACAAATATTTCTTCCATATTTTTTTTTCGACGAAAATATTTTCGGTTGAATTTATATTACCACCTCTTTTTTAACTTCTAAAAAAATGTCTTTATCTAAATTTAATCCGACCAATTTCTCTTTTGTACAATATGCTTTTGGTTAATCATTGCTCAAGCTTAGTGCGGGCCTATTCATTCGACATGATTACGCTCCTACATTTAACCAACCGCTTTCTCCACGCCTGACCAATTTAATGCATCTCCAACTTTACATCCAACATCCCTCACCATGAGTCTGAAAGGATAACAGACAAAGCAAAACTCAGCAGAATTTGAACTCAGAGCAGGGAGAACGACGCAACAATGCCAAGGGATTTTGTGCCGTGCTAATATTTTTTTTACCGAGCTTGCAGAATCGCTAGCACGCCGTATTTCGTCTGCCACTATGTTCTGAGTTAAAATTCCGCCGAAGTCGACTTTGCCTTTCATCCTTTCGGAGTCGATTAAATAAGTACCAGTTACGCATTGGGGTCGATATAATCGACTTAATCCATTTGTCTCTCCTTGTTTGTCCTCTCTGTGTTTAGTCCCTTGTGGGTAGTAAAGAAATAGGTATTTCATTTGCAGTTACGTTCTGAGTTCAAATTTCGCCGAGGTCGACTTTGCCTTTCATCCTTTCGGGGTCGATTAAATAAGTAGCAGTTACGCACTGGGGTCGATGTAATCGACTTTGTCTGTCCTTGTTTATCCCATCTGTGTGTAGCCCCTTGTGGGTGGTAAAGAAATAGGTATTTCGCCTGAGTTCAAATTCTGCCGAGGTCGACTTTGCCTTTCATCTCTCGGGGTCGATAAAATAAGTACCAGTTGCATATTGGGGTCAATCAAATCGAGTGGCCACCTCCCCAAAAATTTAGACCAAATGGGTATGTATTCAAAAGCCGCCAATAAAACGTCAACAATTGGTTATTCATGGATGATCTCAAACTAGAGCAAAGTGAAATGAAGTGTTCTGCTCAAGAGCGCAATGCATCGGCCGGTACAGGAATCAAAATCACGAACTTACGATCATGAATGTAACACTCTAACCATTAAGCGACGCGCCTGTTAAAAATACACACACACACACACACACACACACACACACACATATATATATATATATATATATATATATCAACATGTGATTCCGTCATCCCAGATACGTGTTTTTCTCTCTCCGTTTTTTCCTCTCTGTGTGTTTTCTTTCCTTATTCTATTCTATGAAAGAGCGTAGGCTCGAAACGTCAAACACCTTCCTACTTTTCCTGGGCGTTAAAGTTTAATACCTTTTTTTATTGTTCCTTCACCTATATCTGTCTCCTGTGTTTTTTAGGTTGTTTCATTTTCTTTTTTTCTTTCTTTTGCTTTGCTGCTTTTCGTACAATTTTAAACCATATAAAGATGTGAAAACACACAGTTCGTTCAGTTTCGCCATCTCTCGGGAATCTCAGACATTGATGTTTCGAGTTTTTTTTTTTTTTTTACTCTTTTCAATGAGATGTACTTAAGAGAGGCAACTTTGCACGAATTTAATAAAGCTATAAGCTTTATATGTAATTCAGTCAACACGTTGGCTGATTTGCGCTTGTAGATCACCCGATCAAATTAATTAACGGAGCGCATAATAGGCGCATATAAAGCTATAGCATTATGAAGTTCGTTCATTAAGCTATAGCTTTATTAAGTTCGTTTATTAAGTGGTTATGCCCCAGGGGAACCTAAATCGTACAAATTTTTTAAACTTTGGTTGTCAATAAAGGAAAACATTTTCTGGTATTCTTAACTGTAACTGGAGTTTTGATACCTTACATTTACCACCAGACTTCAAACTCATCGACATATCATACAGTAAACTCTTCTATTAGCTTCAAGGTACAGACGACAAGCCTACTCTCTTCACACACACCAAGAACTCCAGCAATCATTTCACATACCTTCACCTCTGCATATCATCGCTTAGGCCTTACAGTGAATATCAAGAAGACTGAAGTCCTCTCACAACCAGCTTCGTAGACCAACCTTCTTGATTTCAATATTACATCACTGATAAGGTGGTGAGCTGGTAGATTCGTTAGCATGCCGGACGAAATACTTCTCGGTATTTCGTCCTCATGTTCTGAGTTCAAATTCCGCTGAGGTTGACTTTACCTTTCATCCTTTCGAGGTCGATAAAATAACTACCAGTTGAGCACTAGGGTCAATGTAATCGACTTAACTTTCCTCCAAAATTGCTGACCTTGTTCCAAAATTTGAAATCGATATTACATCTCTGATACATCTCTTGCACCAATTGTCACTTTCTCTACCTTGTTCTTTACAACAAATCTACTTTGGAAAAGAAATGGGACATAAAATTGGATCAGTCAATTCAGCATTTGGAAAACTAGCAAAACCTATCGTTAATCACAAACAGCTGACTCAAAACACAAAACCGATGACTTATCAAGCTGTTGTCATCTAAATATTATTATACGATTGGGAAACATAAACATAAACATTTCACTTTATCTTAGGAACATCAAAATGCATTTAAACATGAAATGAGAGGACTATATAAACAGCAATGACGTCCTAAAAAAGAAACCAAAACTCGAAGCATAGAACTGACCATGATGAAACACTAGCTACACTGGTCAGGAGATGTCGTTAGAATGAAAGAAGAGAAACTTCCTCGTTAAATATTCTTCAGTGTATTAAACCAGAGGGAAAACACCTCGAGGGTGATCTTTAAGCTGTTACAAATACCAGTGAAGAATCAAATTTCAGTATGGCTGAAATAGAGACAAAAATGTGGGAAATCGAAGCTCAAAAGCTCCCAACTAGCATCACTCCACTGCTGAAATTCACGGCATTCAAATCAAAAGGAAATGGAAAATTGAATTATATTAGTTATCAATGTACCATACTTAACAGTTTTAAAGAGGACACCTCTTCAGCTACACTTTTGTATAAATAGTTTGAGATTTGGTTCAGTAGAAAAAAAAAAGTTACATCAACATCCATATCTTCTACTGTTTCTTTTTTGTCATCTCTATTACCGCCTATCTTATGCAAGGATCAACTTTCTAAGTTAACATGGAAGAAACACAGTGTCATGAAATACATGTATATATTTATATATTTATTTACTACCAACAAGGGGCTAAATACAGAGGGGACAAACAAGGACAGACAAAAGGATTAAGTCGATTACATCGACCCCAGTGCGTAACTGGTACTTAATTTATCGACCCCGAAAGGATGAAAGGCAAAGTCGACCTCGGCGGAATTTGAACTCAGAACATAGCGGCAGACGAAATACAGCTATGAATTTCGCCCGGCGTGCTAACGTTTCTGCCAGCTCCCCGCTTTACATGTATATATTTATATATACATATATTATATTTATACATATATATACATATACACACAAACACACATGCATACAAAAACACACACAATCGCACACGCACGCACGCACGCACGCACGCACACACATATCCATTAATTCTTTCATTTTTTTTTTTTAGTCGTTCATTCCTTTATTCCTCTTTCGTTTGTTTCAGTCATTAGGATTGTGGTCCTGTAGATGCACACCTTTGAACGTTTTGATCGATGCAATTGGCCCCAGTGCTATTTTAAATCTAGCAGTTATTCTATTGAACCATTTTTGCTGAACCACTATGTTACGATGACGTTAAGAAACCAACATTCATGCACACACACACACACACACAGACACACACGCACACACATACATACACATACATACGTGTGTGTGTAAATGTAATCCGGTGTGCACAACTGAATCAGTATTAAATAAAACAACCATCAATGTACCATACTTAATGTATATACACTACTTACAAGTAAGCTGCTGCAGTTTTCTTCTAAGATAAAATTCCTTACGGGCGTGCAGTGTTTAAGAATACAATACATATCAGAAGGAAACGAAAAGGTTTCCTTTTTCCAACAGATGCTTTTCGGGCTTGTTGGAGCAACACAGTGACGAGTGCTTGCAGTCAGCCAGACGGCTAGACGAGATCTGCCGCTTCAACTATACGAAGCAATAAATAATGCATAAACTGGTATTGTAAATAGGCGCCGAGCTGAAAACATTGTTTCATATTCGCAATTGAAGTAATATTAAATCATATTAGCTATCTAATTTAAAGTTTTAAAGAGGACGCCTCTTTAGCTACACTTTGGCATAACTAGTTTGAGATTTGGTTCAGCAGAAAAAAAGTTACATCAAAATATAAGGCATCTATTCATCTTCAATTACTCCTTTACTCTTTTACTTTTTTCATTCATTCAGTCAAGATGCCACGCAGTGGGACTGAACCCGGAACCATGTGGTTCGTAAGCAAGCTACTTACCACATAGCCACTCCTACGCCTATAAAATATACAAGAGGTGAAGTTAACCTCGGTAGAATTTGAACTCAGAAATACCGCTAAGCATTTCGCCCCGCGCGTTAACGTTTCTGCCAACTCGAATAAAAGTATACTTTTCTTAGGCTTAACGGATAGAATAATCATGAGGAATTCAGAATCGTTAGTCGCATTGAACAAAAATTAGTAGAGAAAACGTTATGAGGTGAAACGTCTGGAAATTTCATGTCAGTATGTGAGGGAGTAGGAAACGCTCTAAGCAATAATGTTAAGGCAAGAATATATTACTAAAATGAATGCCTGCATTTACGCCCCGAGTTGGCACAAACGTTAGCACGCAGGGCGAAATACTTAAAGGTGTTTCTGAGTTCAAATTCCTCCGTGTTTAACTTCACCTCTCGTATATTTTATCTTTCTATAATCAAGTATTTAATAAAGTTATTTTTAATATGCTGTTGAATTAGGGTAAGTTTAACTTTTATGATAAATTCTCTTTCAGCTTAAATTATCTTGCTTTCTGATTTTTTTGCTTTACCTTTTTAGTTGCTTTCTTTTTCTTTTTAGTTAATTATTTAATCAGGCTAGTATATTAATGTGTTATATGCTTCAGATATGTGCATCTAAATTTACTGGGGCAGGAATATAGTCATTTTTGGCTGTGTCTCTATGGGCATACCTGAAGGCATGTAATAAGGTATTGGTTAAAAGTGCTTATATTCTAAATTTACTTTTTAAATTTCAAAATTAATAAAAAGGTTTATATTAATGGCATGTAGGTAATTTTAACTTGTGTATATCTGATATGCTTTTATAATTACTGTTGTATTGAATAACTATTGATAGATCTAGATCAGCAGCAGTCATTGCTATTATCACCAACTCAAAATCTAGGTTACTTAAGGTGAGCCTGGTAACTGATGGTTTTGGGGTCTTGTTGCTTGTAACTTTTGGTGAGCCATGGTGCAACCAACAAGATGGTAAATTTCCCAGCCATTAATTTGGTGTGGATGGGTAATATCAAGTAATTCAATCACAACATATATTTGAATTAAACATGAAAGAAAAATTGAAATATTATCATCACTTACATGGAAAAATTGAAATATCATCTTTCAGTATTTTATAAGTTAAAATCTTGAATTATTAATTGACACATTATTAATTGTCTTATAATTCCAATGCCTGGAAAAATCATGGATTACATGGAAAAATGCTAGCATGAAAAGTAATATTCTTAAGACTATAAACCTGGAAAAGCAGAGAGCAAGTTATTACACCTGGAAAAGTATAGGACAAGCTATTACTTCTAGTAAAGTAAAGAATAAGAAACTTTTTATTTCAAATATGGCAGCTACAATTAAAATTTCAATATTGAAAACTATTTTATTATAGTTTACAAATAACACTATATGTATTTAAGTAGAATTTGCCTAATTTACTACCTTAAATACAGAAAAAAGTGACTAATTAGACAGAAGTGACTAATTACACAAGCTGAACAGTTATATACAATAAATTTAAAAGATGAGAACTGTAAAGAGTGATAAATTACAAGAACTGGCATTCTTTGCTGCAATATTTTAAGTAAAAAGTTTCTTATTTTTTACTTTACTAGAAATAATAGCTTGTCCTATACTTTTCCAGGTGTAATAACTTTTCCTGTACTTTCCCATGTAATAAAATAGAAGCTTTTACATGCATTCAAAGCGTCTCCCGTAAACGAAATTAAAGGATACATATATACATGCGTGAGTGTGTGTGCGTATATACGTATGTTTATATGTATATAGATATATATATATATAATATAGATATATATATATATATATACACATATATACATATATATATGTACATATATATGTATGTATTATAATATATATATACTATATGATATATATATATATATACTATATGTATATATATACATACATACATACATACCTACATACATACATACATATATATATAACGGAAGGTTTACGAAAATAAACAAAAGACGAATTATATATATATATGATTTTGATTTTGATTTTTCCAGTTTCAGCTCATGAGCTGTGGCCATGCTGGGGCACCGCCATTTATATATATATATATATATTACCTTCGAAACGGAGTAGATAAAACAGGGACAGCTGAAGAAGAGGAATATTCCTTGTGTTGTATGTGTTGTATGTTTTGCTTCTCTGTTTTCTTCGTTGTTTGAAAAAAAAGTTCGTTTCTATGTTTTTGTTTTTGTTTTCGTTTCTCATTATGTTCAACATTTTTTTTTATGTCCTCTTCTCATATATGCATGTATATATACATATATATATATATATATATAGGTATGTACATATATGTATTATATATGCATATATTTATATATTTATATATATATATATATATATTTATTCCGAAAAAACTTTTCCTCTCCCGAAATGCAATTCGTAAAAGTATGCCATTTACAGGATGTAATATATGTAAACTCACCCATGTGCTTCGTTGGTGTTGATCAGTTAGCTGATCGGCTTAAGCGGGTCAGGGTCGTTTATTTATGATACATTCAGGCCTGCTGATGAATACGTAAGTATGAAATCACTGTGATACAGGTCTATATTTTTTAAATGTCGTATTTTGAAAAATTGCATTCGGTGGGATTAGTAATATTTTTTGGTAGAGATGACTAATGTCCCTCTTAGCGTGTGGCATGTATGTATAATGCTCTCTGGCATGTATGTTAATGCCCTCTATATATAAATTAATATGTTCAATAAGAAATAATTATTTTCGAATTTATTCTCTTATGAGGTTTTCACGCTATCTACCTGACAATTTCTTGTTAAGTTTTCCTTATTAAGTAGTTGTCCTTAATTGCTATATATATATATATATATATATATATAATATATATATATATATATATATAATATATATATAAATATATAGATATACTAGCAGTATCGCCCGGCGTTGCTCGGGTTTGTAAACTATAAAGCATTTTTAGAGAGTTATAGGCAAAAATGGAAAAAAATGATGGTAATTGTTTTTTTAGTGAAAAAGGTCGAGTTGCGTCCCCTAGACAGTCTGTGGTTTGTGTTTCTAATTCTCGACCCCATGTCGAATTTATCGATTTTTTTCAGAACTGGGGGAACTTTTCAAAATTTTCGCTGCGTTAGTTTTGAATTATGACATTGGGCTATGTGTGTGTCAAGTTTCATCAGAATCGGTTAAAAGCCGTGGTCAGGGTGAGGGTACAACCTAACAGACACACAGAAACACACACAGACAAACTGCCGTTTATATATAGAGAGATATCGCCCGGCGTTGCTCGGGTTTGTAAGGGAAATAACTATAAAGCATTTTTAGAGAGTTATAGGCAAAAAATGGGAAAAAAATGATGGTAAATTTTTTTTTTAGTTAAAAAGGTCGAGTTGCGTCCCCTAGACAGTCTGTGGTTTGTGTTTCTATTCTCGACCCCATGTCGAATTTATCGATTTTTTTCAGAACTGGGGGAACTTTTCAAAATTTTCGCTGCGTTAGTTTTGAATTATGACATTAGGCTATGTGTGTGTCAAGTTTCATCAGA
This sequence comes from Octopus sinensis, assembly GCF_006345805.1. Classification (NCBI taxonomy): domain Eukaryota; kingdom Metazoa; phylum Mollusca; class Cephalopoda; order Octopoda; family Octopodidae; genus Octopus; species Octopus sinensis. The sequence goes on from NC_042997.1 coordinate 146,579,569, forward strand.
ATCGGTTAAAAGCCGTGGTCAGGGTGAGGGTACAACCTGACGGACACACAGAAACACACACAGACAACTGCCGTTTATATATAGAGATATATATATATATAAATATATAATATAGTATTATATATATATATATATATATATATATATATATATATATATATATACACATACATACATATACATATATATATATATACGGCTCCATGATATACGTATATAAATATATATACTTATATACACGTATATAAGGCGGCAAGCTGAAAGAATCGTTAGCCCACCGAACAAAATGCTTAGCGGCATTTCTTCCGTTGTTTCTTTCCGAGCTCAAGTCCCGCCAAAGTAAACTTTGCCTTTCACCCTTTCGAGGTCGCTAAAATAAATACCAGTAATGAAAGTAAGTCGGTGAAATCGACTTACCCCATTCCTCGATGCTGCTGGCCTTGTGCTAACATATGACACCAATATATGTGCCTATATATTTCTAGATATTTATATGTATATTTGCAAAAGGGTAAAAAAAAACCTCGGTCAAGAATGAGCATGAGGTTGCACTTAGAAGGTTACCCTCCGAGTCCCAAGTGCGGAGTATGCATGGGTGACCAGCAGTTACCCATGCATACAAGCCACTCCTCTCCATGCCACTGATGTTATACACGGGACAGGCAAAGGCCGATACAGCTTAGCACCAGTGGCGTCACAACTCATTTTTACAGCTGAGTGAACTGGAGCAGCGTGAAATAAAGTATCTTATTCAAGAACACAATACGCACCCCGATCCAGGAATCGAACACCCTACTTCATGATTATGAGCCCGAAGTTCTAACCACTGAGCTTAGAAATATACACAGACACATGCACAAAGCACATTCTCACACACAGGCATACGCATGCACACACACACACACAGAAGTATGTACAACTCACACACCCGCACTCACACAGACACACAAACACACACACACACACACACACACATAGCAGGCTTCTAACACACATCTTTAAGATTCAAGAGCCTTCTTTGGGATGTTCGCCAAAAAATAAAATCCATTTACCTCAAGAGCTGATACATAGGTACTCTTAATGCGGTGAGGTGGCAGACTCATTAAGCACGCTGGACGAATTGCTTAGCGATATTTCGCCCGTCGCTACGTTCTGAGTTCAAATTCTACTGAGGTTGACTTTGCCTTTCATTCTTTCGGAGTCGATGAAATAAGTACCAGTTGAGTACTGGGGTCGATGTAATCGACTAGTCCCTTCCCCACAAATTTCAAGTCTTGTGCCTATAATAGGCAACCAGTGTTGGTTTGTTTACGTTTCCGTTAACTAGTGGTTCGGCAAAAGAAGGCGATAGGATAAATACCAATCTTTAAAAAATTGTTCAAGTTGGTATCACACCATGGCCGCAAACTAATGAATGAAACAAGTAAAAGAAAAAGAATCGGTAGCATCTACATAAAATTACTTGAATTTCTAGACGCATATCTTTAATCCACAGAGTTGACAAACTGATACTACAACTTTTGAGAACAGAATTAACAGTGAATGAACTGCAAACTGCATTACCTATTGAAATTGTTCTCTATAGTAGTGTGCACTAGCGTCAATGCTATTTAATAACTGTAAGTCTGGAAATCAGCAATGGTGGTTTGTCGATGAAATTAATAAAAAAAGAATCATAGCTAAATTCAAAATGTTGCTGGCCCTGATGGGGGTCTAATTAAAAGATTTGAAATAAGTTGGGAGAAACTATTTTTAATGAACTTTTTTATATACGAGTTTCAAAGTGTGTGTCTGTGTGCGCGTGGGCGTGCATATGTATAAGTCCGAGCAAATTTATAAATAAAAAAATATATATGATGTCTGCAACTTTACTATGAATGTTTATTTTCTTTTAACTTTGTAAATATAAATTTAAAACGGTGCTCAATTGAAAAGTATTGAGCCATCCTTCAATTTATTGTTTGATCAACACAAGTTTATGTTAAGGTTCCTACGCGCGTTTCATCGTTATGGCTGTTTGCAACCCTATATTAGAGATTCCAAATACATATGTGTGCATGCTCGACCATAGCGGACCCCCAGAAAACACGGAGGTCGGAAATATGGTAAAGGATGACTCGTCCGAGAAAATAACATTCTTTCACTGCTCTAGGGACCAATGATGTAGGTTTTTACTCCACTCTAAACGCTTTGCAACGTTTGTTTTTGAAAGTAGTGATTTTCTGATTGCAGCCCTCCCATGAAATCTGGCTTTGTGCAGCTCCCGGCGAACAGTTTTTTGTGGAAACTGGGTTCTCGGGTGATCATTAAACTCTGCAGTAATTTTGAGAGCTGTACTTTTGTGAACTTTTCTAACAATTCGCATAAGAGTCCGACAGTCCCTCTCTAAAGTTTTAGTTTTCTTCTGGAGTTTTCTTTCGTTGAAGAAGTTTTTTCCTTCTTTCTCAAAGGCTGTCATTATTTTCGAGACAGTACTTCTTGATAAACCAAATATTTCGGCTGTTTTCGTTACGCTAGCGCCTGCCATACGAGAACCAACAATTTGACCTCTTTGAAAGTCCGATACATGTGTCTTTTTAATGAATTTTAATTACCTTTTACTGATGATATCTGAAAAGAAACAGCAATTTTACCAAAGCATATTAAGCAACAATAATAATAAATCAAAAAATATAAAAATAAACAAGCTTTTGACGGTTTTATAGATATCTCAAAATTATGATGCTATGATGCTCGGTGTTTCTATTATTTTGTCCGACCCCTATATATATAGTTTAGCATAGGTCTTCAACGGAAGATTCCATATATATATATATATATATATAATTATTATTAAAATTATAATTTAGGGTATCTAAGAGATACCACCACGCAAGAAATAGCAGCCAAAATGTGCCTCTAAAACGACATTAAATGTTCATACCACACCAGGAGAGAGGGACAAGATGAACTAGCAATATATATATATAATTATTAATATTAGGGGATTTATTTCCGAGTCCATAGGAGTGAGAAATTGAATTTAGTGGTACTAAAACGAATTTCCCACTACATTATATATATATAGGTTTAAGAGACATTCTTAGCATAGATAAATGATTTCGGTGATTTCAAAATGCATAACTTTAATTTTAATTATTATGTCTTTATATAGGTTGTAAATAATAAAATAGTTTTATATAATCCAGACCAGAAGATTGGCAATGTAGTGGATCGATATAGTAGTGAATTTCGAGACCTTCTATTTTAGCAATATCGATAGTTATATTGTCATGAAACGCGCGTATCCTATCTAAAGTACATGATTCAGAATAGTAATTGTAGATATTTAGTCTTATACATTATCTTTCATAGATAATGTCGTTCAAAGTTGTATGAGTTGATTAAGCCTATATATATATATATATATATATATTATATATATATATATGTGTGTGTGTGTTGTGTGTGTGTGTGTGGTGTGTGTGTGTGTGTGTGTGTTGTGTGTCTGTTTGTCGCCCACCATCACTTGACACCCGATGTCTGTGTGCCAACGACCCCCGTAACTTATCGGTTCGGCAAAAGTACTAGGCTTACAAAGAATAAATCCCGGGGTCGATTTGTTCGACTAAAAGTGATGCTCCAGCATGGCCTCAGTCAAATGAGTGAAACAAATAAAAGAATTCCATTTTCTATCAATTATCTATTTATACAAAACTTTAAGGATACTATGGAATTCTTTATGTATATCCAGTAGCAAGAGTACCGTCTCTATATGATGACATCAGGTAGACGATAACTATGGACGAGCTTTGCATAGCATACTACAAGGTTTTTACCAGGATCTTATTTAAATATACATATAATGATTTCACTTTGGCGTAGAAACTCTATGCTTAAACTTTATTTAAGAGTGAATTACATAAAAACAGGAATTATGTAATCATTCTCATTAGATTGCATATTATGGAAAAATTGCTTTCCTCAATAAGTGTGCACTTCATTTAAATGACTTCGAGGAAGTTATTGTGTGTCGTATGAGCACTCAGTTCTCTGTTCAATGCTTCTAATAGCAGAAATAGCTAAGAGCTAATGAAAATACTCTTATATTTTTTTGCCGTTCATTAATTCTTATATGCAAGCGCGCGCTTGTGTATTTGTGTGTATCTATGTACTTGCATATATCATTTACGTATAGATGGGTTTATTACTATTGCCATACATCTGGCAAGTCCATCGAACTGGGATAAGTTCTTGGTAATTAGGGAACGTCCCAATAATTGCATTTGCAGTTTAAACTGCCTCGTCACGATTTTTAAGCTTTTGAAATATGAATGGGCGCTTCAACGAAATCCAACTTTAACCACTTAATTCTATTGGTATTTCTCTTGAACATCTCTGAACACAATAACCTTGCAGCGTGCTAACAATAAATTTTAGACTGTTTATTCTAGTTTCAACCGTGAATTGAGCTGGTCATCATATATGTAGTTCAAGCCTTCAAATCCACCGCTCAGTAACATTCAAGAGGAGTGCTAGCGTGGAAATTAATTATTGTATTTAAATAATTATTTCAGCATCGATCTCAGTACTTGACTGGTACTTTATTCTATCGATCTCGAAAAGATGAAAGGCAAAGTCGAAACTCGGCAGAATTTGAACTAAAAATCATAAAGAGGGGTAAAAATACACTAAACTTTTTTTGCCGACGTGTTAATGATTCTGCTAGCACGCCATTTTATAAGGGCTTAATCCTTTCTGCTACTATAGAGACAAATTATTTGGGGTGGGCGTGGAGAGGGACCAGAAGAGTTCATCGATCGCAGTGCTCGACTGGTACTTATTTTATCGACCCCGAAAAAATGAAAGGTAAAGTCGACTACGGTGGAATGGGGACTCAGAACATTAAGCCGGAAGAAATGTCGCTAAGCATTTTGTCCTGCATGCTAACAATTCTACCATCACGCGCTCTTAAGTCTTCAGAGTGAAGGCGCATGACTCAGTGGTTAGAGCGTCGAACTTACGATCGTGAGGTTGTGAGTTCGATTCCCGGACCGGGCTACGTGTTGTGTTCTTGAGCAAGACACTTTATTTCACGTTGCTCCAGTTAACTCAGCTGCAGAAATGAGTTGCAATGTCACTGGTGCCAAGCTGTTTCGGCCTTTGCCTTTCCCTTGGAAAGCACCAGTAGTGTGGAAAGGGGAGGCTAGTATGCATGGGCGACTGCTGGTCTTCCATAAACAACCTTTCCCAGATTTGTGCCTCGGAGGGTAACTTTCTAGGGGCAATCCCATGGTCATTCATGACCGAAGGGGATCTCCTCCTCCTATGTCTTCAGAGATTGATCATTGAGACTCAGCAAATACATACATGCACACGTATACACGCGCGCGCATATAGTAGTGGTATGTGTGTATATTTCTCGCTTTATTGCGTTTGTTTCTTTTTTTTATCTGATCCTTGTTATTGATCTTCAATAAGAAAGAACCAGTATCTGTCAATTTGCCATTTCTATTAACGAAGCTGAAGAAGTAAAAATGTCGTAATAAGTTCTGCGAAATCAAGATAGTATTAACGAAACACCTCTTGAAATCACTAAACTTGCTGTGCAGTATTCCACCCGTGTGGGTAGAGATCAATAAAAATGCTCGTATCTTCCATTTTCAGTTTCTCTCATTAATTACATTCACAGGCTCAGTGTTCGTTGGGTATGTAATTAATGAGAGAAACGGAAAATGGAAGATACGAGAATTTTTATTGATCTCTACCAACACGGGTGGAATACTGCACAACAAGTTTAGGTGTATCTTTTGATGTAGATGTGTCTCATCAAGTGATTTCAAGAGGTATCTCGTTAATATAATCTTGATTATATATATATATATATAAGTACAGCAAAATTTAGATTCAAATGAATATGGTACTTAAGTTAGATGCACCAGAATTTTGTATGGTGTTATCCATATAAATCCATGGGGTGATTATAATCAAAATAGGCAACAAGAATAACTTCGGTAATTTGGTACGATCGTTTCACGTTACATCATTTTATTAAATGTTGTTAGTATTACAACAGTTTTAAAATGTTGAGCAATCATCAGCCATTAATAGAGGTTTTCCATTAATACATAATTTTCATATCAATTGATAATATTATAGAGAAGGTAGATATATAGACAAAGATGTCGATTTAAATTTTAAGAACATTAAGGTAGTAGAGTTTATCAACTGACTGAAGAATATTCAGAATATTCAGTTGTTTTGAACTGCTAGAAGGCTTGTGAAGAATGTTTGTGGCACATTATATCTAGGACTACATTATCTAATGTGTCTCCACTATTATTAAAAGATGATGAGAATCTTATCTTTGTCTTTTATATGTTATCTGTTTCATGTCTGCGACCATACTACAGCACTTGAAAGGTTTAGTCAAACAAATCGACTCCCTTACTTTTATTCTTTCAGTCTGTTTTCTCGAACCGATAATTTACGGAGATTTAAACAAACCAACACCTGTTGCCAAGTGATGTGAGGGGACAAACGCATACATAGAATTATACACCGGGCTTCCATACAATTTCCATCTACTAAATTCAATCACCAGGCATTGGTTGGTTTGAGGCTATACCAGAAGACACTTATCCACAGTGCTGTGCAATGGGCCTGAACACGAAACGACGTGTTTCCAAAGCGAGCTTCTTAACCACACAGTTATGACTGAAGAACATTTAATTGCTATGTTTAGCAAACCGAGAGACCATGTAGAGGCTCCACTGCGGGTTCATATTTAACAAGTTATTGTTTATATTGCTGTTTAACCCCAGTTTGATCCTGATTGAGCAGATGCACAATCAAAGGAAGTTCTGGTCAGAAATTAACCCGTCTTATTTTTCGATGGCGAACTGGCAGAATCGTTAGCACTGCGAGCAAACTGTTTAGCAGCATTTCTTTCAGATTTTTACATTCTGAGTTCAGTTCCCGCCGAGACCAACTTTGCTTTTCATCCGTTCGGGGTCCATAAATAAAGTATCAGGCAAGTACTGGGGATCGATATAATAGACTTGCCCTTTTCTTCAAAATTACTGGCCTCGAACTCTGAAACGGACCGGAGTCCCGTTTAAAGGAATGTTGTGATCTCGGTCGCTTAGGAGTTTTAAGGCGCGAGAAAAAAATTCTGACAGTTTATTCATGTTCTCAACCGGGGTCCATATAGCCTTGGGCGGGGGCGGGTTATATAATATCTTATTGTTTAAATTTATGTGCAATAACTTGCTTATACTTCTACGATACACAAAATATGTTAGCAATTTTTTAATACAACTCCTAATAATAAAGTGTAAAAATATATTCTTCTGTATTTTTTTATTCTTTTGCTTGTTTCAGACATTAGACTGCGGCCATGCTAGAGCACCGCCTTGAAGAATTTTAGTCGAATGGAACGACCTCAGTAGTTTGTTTTATTTTATAGGCCTGGTACTTATTCTAACGTTCTCTTTTGCCGAACTGCTAAGTTACGGGGACGTAAATACACCGGTCGTCAAGCGATGGTCGGATTCACACACATACATATATATATATATATGTATATGTACTATATATATATATAATTTAAATAATGAGGGTAAAAAAATTGAATATTAATTTGATTAATATCAATTTAAACCAGTGGCCTAGCATATTGAAAAGATTGCATGTAATATATATATATATATATATAATATATATATATAATATATATATATATATATATATATATATATATGCATGTATGTATATATGTATATACATGTAACACCTCAAGCTCTACGAGGCTCCGGCAGGGGGTGGTGGCGAAAGCTGCTGTATTCTTTCTCCACAACATTCTTTAACTCTTTCTTCCTGTTCCGTTGTACCTGTATTTCAAAGGGCCAGCGTAGTCACACTCTGTGTCACGCCTGAATCTCCCGGAGAACTCCGTTAAGGGTGCACGTGTTTGTGAAGTGCTCAGACACATGCACGTTAATTTCACGAGTGGATTGTTCCGTTGATCGGATCGACTGAAACCCTCGTCGTCGTAACGGACGGGGTGCCACGACTATATATATATATATATATATATATCTATATATATATATATATATATACATTTATACACACACACACACACACGTGTGTGTGTGTATGTATATACATATATATATATAATATATATATATATATATATATATATTATATATATAATATATATATATATATATACGATGGGCTTTTTTCAGTTTCCGTCTACCAAATCCATTCGCAATGCTTTGGTCGGCCCGGAGCTTTAGTAAAATACACTTACTCAAAGTGTCACGCAGTGGGACTGAACCCGGAAACATGTGGTTGAGAAGCAAGATTTTTATCCCACAAACACTCCTGTGCCTTTAACGGTTTTTTTAAAACATCAAATGGTTGTGGGAGTCCAACAGAAGAAAATAAAAATCAAGAGGTTCCAATAGGAGAAAAAAAAAATTGTTGAGAAATACTTATTTAGCTCTATATCATCTAATGTGTCCACCAGACGGTCTGTAGGTGTGATTTCAGAGAGATTTTTACTGCTATTTCTAGCATCCTGTACGTTCAGCGACCAACCACCTAGAGGTCTACTCGTAAGTCGTGTAACCACTTATGCCTGTTAGTTTCTTTAAATGCACTTTCTCATAGATTCATATATACGACATACGAGTCAAATGGTGCATACGTAACGTTGATATGTGATTAAAGAATTAGTAGAAGATTACATTGGGCATAATTTAATATAGTCGATTCAAAATTTGCGTTCATTAAGAACAACTTCGTAATGAATTTCGACCCAAATATTAAGTTAATTCTTCATAATTACATATTTTTTTCGTGTATGTACATGTGTGTGCGTATGCGTGTGTTTTGTATCAGTGTAGTGTGCATGTGTCTTAGAGTGTGGCGGGGTACGTTTGAGGGAAAAGAGAAGGAATGAATAAAGGTTATATATAAATATATCAAGTAGACTATTACAAATACATTTATCAAGTCCACCTTATGAATTTACACAAACACGCACATACGCGCGCGCGCACATGTACACACGTACACACTAACAAACAAACACACAAACACACACATACACATATAAGCATATACACGCCACATACACACAAACACGCACGGAAACAGACTATTTTTAAATATATATATATTATATATATACTTGTACATATGCATATATACATATAAATACATACATATACATATACATACATACATACATACATACATACATACATACCATACATACATACATGTGTATATATATGTGTGTATATATATATGTATATCTATATATATGTATATATAAGTATATGCATGTATATATATATTAATGTGTATGTGTATGTGTGTGTGTTTGTGCTTGTCCCCCACCACCGCTTGTTTGTTTATGTCCCCATAACTTAGTGGTTCGGTCAGCGAAAGAAACCGATAGAATAAATACTAGGCTTAAAAACAAAACCGAGCAGCGTCATCGATTCGTTCGACTAACATCCTTAAAGGTGGTACCCCAGCATGGCCGCAGTCTTGTGACTGAAACAAGTAAAAGATTATATATATATATACGAAGGCTTCTTTCAGTTTCCGTCTACCATATCCTCTCACAAGGCTTTGGTCGATCCGAGGCTATGGTAAATATTTCGTAACTATGACGAAAATATATCGTTTGAGCTAACCGATTACCACAAGGGCGCTCAATAACTGTGTAAAGAATCATATTTAGAGAGAAAAATATATGAACATACATTTGAATGTCTGGCATAGCGATGGCATGCCATTGATGAGGTCGGGAAAGGCCACGAAAGAACATTGACGATGCTTGCCTACTGACTGAGCGATTAATGAGACGAGCGATGAATTACTCGGTTAATGGCTAACTTGTTGGCTAATGATAATAAAAGAAATGATGTGGAACCAGCGCGTGTAAGTTTATTGACCCTCGCAAGATACAACAAAATAGTTTATAGAAGTTAGCTGCTACGTTTATACCAAACAGCTAGTGTTGTGTTCCATGCAATTACAAAACAGAATCAGAATTAGAGCAATAATATAATATAATAATAATCTAATAATAATTGGTATAATAATAATAATAATAATAATAATAACTAATAATAATAATGATGTGATGATGATGATATAATAATAATAATTAATAAAATAATAATATAATGATATTAATAATAATAATAATAATAATAGTAATAATAATAATAATAATGATGATGATGATAATAATAATAATAATAATAATAATAATAATAATAATAATGATGATGATGATGATGATAATAATAATAATAATAATAATAATAATAATAATAATAATAATAATAATAATAATAATAATGATGATGATGATGATGATGATGATAAGCCACAGAAACAAATGGCAATATCACGGCTAAATGACAATATATGCAGCAGCCACTGCAGCCACAAAAGAAGCTGGGATACTCCCTCAAACCCATCCAAACAGGAGCACCACCACCCAAACAAACCCTGTGGATAAAGAATATCCAAAAAAAAATTAGAAAAGACCTGTCGATTCTTAACGAAATTAGTAGACAGTCAACACTACTAAGTAACAAGAAGAAAACAAAAATACTGTGCAAATACAACATTACAGAAAAATATTCACCTGGGGTAAAAGAGAAGCTGAAGCAAGAAAACCTTGCCAAAGCACAAATCATCCGCCGATATGAGAAACGCCAACGTTTCTTTGAACAAAACAAACAGTTCAACCCCAACCCCCAAAAATTCTACCAAGAGCTTGACAAAATTAAATAGACATCACTGCAGTACCAACAGCAGAAGAAGTGGAAGAATTCGGAAAGAAATATAGTCGGCGAAGGAACAAGTTCAGAAAAGGACTATTAAAACAACGAACTTAGCACATGAGCAACTCTGGACCCCTACAACAACTGAAGAGGTCACCCAGCACTGCAAAGACTAAGCAACTGGAAGGCACCTGGGCACGACAAGATACCAACTTTTGGTTAAAATATCTTATACAAGCAGAACCAGAGACAATGCCTGAATGGCTCACGAAAGGGAAAACTATCCTAATTCCCAAATCCACTGGACCGGCAAAACCACAAAACTACAGACCTATAACCTATATATATATATATATTATATATATATATATATAGTGTATCTATAAATATATATGTATGTGTATATATATATATGTAAATGTAACTAGAATATATATTTGTATATATATATATACTAGCTGAAGGTGACCCGCTCTACGCGCGGGTAAGAGTGTCGTTGTTACTTTCTGTTGCTTCCTTTCAGCACGTAAAAAGCACCATCCGAACGTGGCGGATTGCAGCGCCGCCTTGACTGGCTTCTGTGCTGGTGGCACGTAAAAAGCACCAACCGATCGTGGCCGCTGCCAGCCCCCCTGGCACCTGTGCCGGCGGCACGAAAAAAGCACCCACTACACTCACAGAGTGGTTGGCGTTAGGAAGGGCATCCACCTGTAGAAACACTGCCAGATCAGACTGGAGCCCGGTGCAGCCTCCTGGCTTCCCAGACCCCGGTCAAACTGTCCAACCCGTGCTAGCACGGAAAACGGATGTTAAACGATGATGATGATGATGATGATGATGATGATGATGATTCTCCCTCCTTTCTCTCTCACTTTCCCACTCTGTTACTCTTCCCTTCTCTCGGACTCTCCCTCGCTTTCTCTTACTCTCTATCTTTATCTATCTCTCTCCCATTTATAAACAACAAAAGATCTTGAGTAAGTTGAGAAATAAAATATTTAGAAAGATCAATCATAAATATCAGGCAGTAACAACGGAAAGGTCTGCTTCAAGGCAGACAGCAAAACACTAACATTTAAAAGGGACAGACGAACTTGCGAGCTGAATAAAAATAATAAAATATTGGAAACCAAAGTTTGAAGGGATATAATTTGAGGATAGTAGAGTTACCATGGCTGGCATTTCTTAACAACGGACAGCAACGTATTGACTGTTTAACGGCTGGCGTAAAATTTTGAACTTGATGTAAAAGAAAATCCCTAAACACCAAGTTTTGAATTGATTCTTTCTCGCGACAGTAGACTCACCATGGCAAGCATTCAAAACTTCTTCATCATGGACAGCAACACATTGACGATTAAAAGGCTGGCGCAAATTTTTTAGCTTGATGTAACAGAGAATTGCTAAACACCCGCTCCTTTAAATTTTAATTTCCTTCAAGCCCCATTTAGACCCCTTTTCACATTTTGGTTAATATAACCCGATTTCATTCGGGTCTACTGGGACTACATTTTATAAGATGAGGAATTTTGTCCTAGAGGTCACGCCTTTCATTTGAGGAAAAAAATAGTTGTCATGCAAACTTGCCAGCACTTTTAACATAGGTGTGCATATTTCAGCTCAACCGACCACATAATGCACACATTATATATTATATATATATATATGTGTGTGGTGTGTGGTGTGTGTGTGTGTGTGTGTGTGTGTGTGTGGTGTTGGTAGTCTCTCTCATACGTGAGCGTTGACGCTGAATTCGACTGGTAAGCAGGTAACCTTGTCTTTGTTGAAATAGTTGTGAGCTGCTTGAGTTATTTCTCTGACGGGTAATAAGAATTTTCATATCCTCCGAGGAAACGAACTGTTGACCCAGACAATTAGAATTAATTTTAATAAAAGCATCAATTTAAGAAAAAATAATAAAGTAGTAAAAAATGAAAATTTAGCACGAAAAATTTGCAGGGTTCTAAATAAATGTTAAAATGTAATAGATACGAAAAACCTATGTTATCACCAGAACACGAACGCTCGTTGGTGTGTTCTGTTTGTATTTGGTCGATCGGCGCGTTGACAGGTAGACAATAGAATGCGATGGCGATGGCGATGGAATATTTGTTTCTCTCTATGAATGCAGACAGATACATAAGTGAAAGTTATGGGAAGGTAAGAAATAGAGTGAGTGAAAATGTGCTGGGAAGAGAGGAAATAGCGAGAGTGAGTTGAGGAAGACAGATACATTAAATAACGAGAGTGGACAAAGTTATAAATGAAGAGGAGTTAGAGGGGAATGGAGAAAATAGCGTGAGTGAGGAAGATGGCCCCTAGCAACGACACCTTTTAAGATAGGGATTTCTAAGGTAGCCCACGGGCATCGTCACCTCATTTTACATGTACCTGTAAATTTTGGAGTGAATCGGACGAGATGTAGTGGCATTGAAAGCGATCCAAGCGGTAAAAACGCATTTCAGTTTTATTATATATATATATATATATATATATATATATATATATATATATATATATTATATATATATTCATATACATAGAATGCAAACATGCACATATATATAGATAAATGTATGTGTGCATGTGTGTATACATATGTCTACACACAATATATGCATGTATGTATGTATATATATATATATATATAATATTCTATAATTATATACCTAATTATAATCAGGGGTCAGCTAATTGCTTCGCCACGTACCGAAATTAGAAATAGACGCTAATGTCATTTCAACTACCATAAGTATCTCCGAGACAATAACACAGTCCTGTGGATTCATCATTTTCCTTTTTGCCTACATAGATAAGTGTGTTACTGTCTCGGAGATACTTATGGTAGCTGAAATTTCGGTACGTGGCGAAGCAATTAGCTGACCCCTGATTATAATTACGTATATAATTCATCTAAAAAGGTTATTTTAACCTACCGACTACTTCGTAGAATTATTAATTATTGATCAATTAATTAATTAATCTTACCTATATAGATAGATTGATAGATAGATAGATAGATAGATAGATAGATAGATAGATAGATAGATAGATAGATAGATAGATAGACAGATAGATAGACAAACAAGGACAGAAAAAGGGATTAAGTCGATTGCATCGACACCAGTGTGTAACTGGTACTTTATTTATCGACCCCGAAAGGATGAAAGGCAAAGTCGACCTCAGCGGAATTTGAACTCAGAACGTAACGACGGATGAAATACCGCTAAGCATTTCGCCCGGTGTGCTAACGTTTCTGCCAGCTCAGATAGATAGATAGATAGATAGATAGATAGATAGATAGATAGATAGATAGATAGATAGATAGATAGATAGATAGATAGATAGATAGATAGATAGATAGATAGATAGATAGATAGATTTATGTTCGTATATATGAAGCGATGAACTATAGCCAATGTCGTCAACGATATCACTGCTACTTCACTGATGCTGCCGGCGTTGTCAATATGAGGTTCTACGCGTACGCGTATACGTGTATGCACGAAAGTGTGAGTGCGTCTATGTTGTCACGGTTGATATTTTGTTATTGGTGCTGGTAGTAGTTGTTCGTTATATAACGTGATAATAGCACATTTGCCTGCAGCCTGCTGAAAGATATAAACAACCGTTGTTGTGACTCACTCTGTGTATCAACGTATCAAGTAAAGGACCGCCACCTTCATTTAATAACGATGCCTTTATTTGTCGACTGATGTTGTCAACGTCAGCGAATCAAATAGTCAAACATACATCATGTGACATCGTTAAACGAATACAATAATTTTTTTCTCTTTTTATCTCTCTATAATATGCATTTCCCCCGTAGTTGGTGGTTTATTAGTTGAGTTGCTTGTATTTTCGTTGTATTTTTTTTTCATTTATTCTCCTTTCACATCATTTACATGTGTATATGAGTGCATTCTATATATATACATACATACATATATACATACATACACACATATACACTCATATACACACTTATATATATATATATATATATATATATATATATACATATATGTATACACACATATATATACATATATACATACAGTTAGATAGATAGATAGGTTGATAGATAGATAGATAGATAGATAGATAGATAGATAGGTAGGTAGATAGATAGATAGATAGATAGATGCATATATATATATATATATATATATATATATATATATATATAATACAAAAATGGGACAAGAACGGAAACCATCCAGACAGTTAGGTTGAAACAAAAAAAGGGAAAACAAAATACCCAACAGACGATACAAGGAAAGCAAGGACGGATCAGACGGAGTTTTCTATCCTCATTATATATATATATAATATATATATATATATATAATATATATATATATTATATATATATATATAATGAGGACGTTATAATGGTTGAGTGTTGCGCTCATGATTGCGAGGTCGTGATTTCGATTCCTAGTCCGCATGATGTGTTGTATTCTTGAATAAAACATTTCATATCACGTTGCTCTGCGAACACTTTGATATTTGTCATCACTTTGACACCACGTCGATTTGATGGAGGAAATGAGCAAATGTATGCCACATACATTTGATCACTCTATATATACATACGCACATACATTCATACATACATACATACAACAAATATTTATAGCTGTGGATGTGTAAATATATATTTGTAGGTCTATATACATACATAAATACAGCTAAACATATGCATATACACGCACACACACACACACATACACACACACATAAATGTACATACGCACACACATTAACATGTGTGTGTTTGTGTGTATGTGTGCGCGCGTGCGCTCATGTGTATATTTTATTTTCTACTTTCTCTGCTCCAACATTCTCAATTCTTCCGCCAAAATGCAAAAGAAGAAAAAACCTTAACGTTTTCCTTCATTTCAAATTACTTGCCTAATACATTAAGTATAACAAAATTAAATGAATATTTCGCTGGATGCAATAATCTGCATTTTATCCAAGCACCCGAAGGATTCGTTACTCCGATAAATACAAGAGAAACGTCCCCATAAATGAAACGTTTCCCGTACTAAATACACGTAAAAGGCAGAAATACCCCTATACCCACAGAGTATACATACACAGGTGTAGGAGTGGCTGTGCGATAAGTAGCTTGCTTACGAACCACATGGTTCCTGGTTCAGCCCCACTGCGTGGCACTTTGGGCAAGTGTCTTCTAGTATAGCCTCGGGCCGACCAAAGCCTTGTGAGTGGATTTGGTAAACGGAAACTGAAAGAAGTCCGTCGTGTATATGTATATATATATATATATATATATATATATAGTTAATCCAAACAAGAAAACACAAAAAAAAACACAACAACGCGGGGACGTGGAACAAATATAGTATTATTGGACGCTCAGGAAAGAAGGGAAGAAGGAGGGTTTAACGTTTCGAGCAGAGCTCTTCGTCGGAAACATAGGAGAAGGAAAGATCCAGAGAAGGGAAGACAGAGGGAAAAAAATTACCAACGGTACACACGAGGTCACATTTTGAAAAATATATATATATATATATATATTATATATATATATATATATATATATATATATTATATATATAGTATATATATATATATATGAGTGTATATTTTTGTGTGTCTGTGTTTGTCACCCCAACATCGCTTGACAACCGAAGCTGGAGTGTTTACGTCCCCGTAGTTAGCGGTTCGACAAATGGTTCGATAGAATACGTACTAGGCTTACAAAGAATAAGTCCTGGGGTTGATTTGCTCAACTAAAGGTGGTGCTCCGGCATGGCCACAGTCAAATGACTGAAACAAGCAAAAGAGTAAAAGAGTAAGGAGGTATATTTGTAAATAGGTAGTTAGTAAGTAGGTGGATGGCTGGGTAGACAGATATGTTTTGAGATGATCTTCAACAGAAAGTATTGTAGTTAATTTGTTCAATAAAACTACCACCTTTCTAGTGTGTGTATGTGTGTGTGTGTGTCAGTCCGTCTGTGTGTTTGCATGTAAATGGCTGAATAATTCTACAGACGTATATAACTTTAACGTAATTCCTGTGCATATTTGCTTGAGACTCTTTCTGCCACGACAGGGTTTTTTTGTATAACCGGCTTCCACCCATTTTCCGTTTCCTTTAATTTCAAATACGAAGCCGTATCAAATCGTGGGTCAAGTGAAATACGCATGCGCAAGATCACATGTAGCAGGTTCGAACTGTACACTTCGTCATTGTTAAACTAACTTCTATGTCACCCGATCATGTTTGCACGTATATTTATACATATACACCCACGTACACGTATTTATAGCTGTGTATTCATATTTATACATACTTACACACACACACATACGTACATACATACATACATACATACATACATACATACATACATACATACATACATATAAACACACACACATATATATATACACATTCATTCACATATTCATGTCTGCGAGAGAGAGAGAGAGAGAGAGAGAGTGTGTGTGTGGTGTGTGTGTGGTGTGTGTGTGTGTGTGTGTGTTGTGTGTGTGTGTGTGCGTGCGCGTGTGTCTGTGCGTGTGATATACTGGATACTGAAACTTCACAAATTGTCACTTGCTGCCGATATTCGGACGATTTTAAAAATGAGATCATTAACTTTAGTAGTTAATAATTACACAGTAAAACCAAAAGAATCTTTTCTATATAAGAAAGAGTTCTGTCCACGACCTTCTATTAATTCCAGGTTATTTAATCCCCGATATCACCTTTATCTGCATTATTTCTCGTTATTATAGCAGGACATATAACGATGAGCTTGCTTTTTCATACATCCTCTGGTAATACAACAGGAGACGTCATCAGTGACGTTTCCTGGGGTCATTAGATGTTTCACGTCTTTCGACTTTAGACACCCTCATGCCTTCACCCTACTAGCGTAGCTATGGGAGGGATAGGGGCGGCACTTTGGGGTCTACTGTAGGCAATATGTGCTTTTTGTGGAGCCCGAGGGCGGCAAACGGAAGCAGCACACTCTCTAGTTACGCTAGTGCCTCACCCAGGTGACCCAACCGGGGCTGATCAAGCCCCACTTTGTGTCCAGTTAGCACTATCCCTGGTAGTACTCGCCTTCCAAAGGTACGTGCCTCCTAATTCATAGCGATCCTGAGACAATCTCCGTTGCTGTCACAGCTTAGTTGATGGCTATCCGCCTACTGGCTCCTGTGATGCCGAACTTGTTATAAACTCTGCAGAGAAACTGACTTTCAAATCCTCAGAACTGTTAGAAGGTCCAACTAAATGCTGTATGATTTTTCTTCCAACTCTGTGTGCTCTGAGTTAAAATCCCGCCGAGGTCAACCTTGTCTTTCATCTATCCGGGATCGATAAAAGAAAATACCTGTCAAATATTGATGGTAATGGTATTGATTTACCCCTCTTCAAAAATTGCTGGTTTTGTGCCTGAAAATTTATCGTTGTAACAAGACAGTTATAACAGGACACTTTGTAACTGTGACTTTGCTCATAACATACTATACATGACCTACATTAATCTTTTCTACTTTAGGCACAAGGCCCGAAATTTTGGAGGAGTGGGGCCAGTCGAGTAGATCGAGTACTTAATTTATCGACCCGAAAGGATGAAAGGCAAAGTCGACCTCGGCGGAATTTGAACTCAGAACGTAACGGCAGACGAAATACCGCTGAGCATTTCGCCTAGAGTGCTAACGTTTCTGCCAGCTCGCCGCCTTAGACCAAAAACTATTGACTAGTATAATCTTTTCATATTCCAATAAATCATAGATATCATAAGATTGTTGACAGATGTGGGATTAAGATAAGCTATTCATATTGTAACTATTTTAATATCAGAAACCTATCCATCAACGGCAATAGTCCTTCCACAACATGTAATTCCATTAGCAGTCATTGTTATTCGAAAGTGGTAATCTGCTGTGTTGCGTTAAAGTACAGTCAGAGACTGTACCCACTAAGTATCCACTAAGATTTACATCAACTCAAGCGAGAATGGCTTCAAAATTCCTTTTAATAAACGCATTCATTCAGTTCTATATTTAAGAGATGAGGAATTATGTACATTATTTACATTATTTACATTCGACGGATATTTGTCATCATCCTGTTTGTTGTTAACACAACGTTTCGGCTGATATACCCTTCAGCCTTCATTAGGTGTCTTGGGGAAATTTCGTACCTGGGTTCTCATTCCTAAGGTATTCTCATTCCTAAAAACCCAGGTTCGAAAATTTCCCCAAGACACCTGATGAAGGCTGGAGGGTATATCAGCTGAAACGTTGTGTTAACAACAAACAAAATGAAGACAAATATCCGTCGAATGTAAATAATGTAAATAATATAAACACATTCATATAATCAAGAAGTCTCAAAGGAAATTTCTCTCAAGCCTCTCTAAGTTTATATAGTTTTTAAAGAAACGGGATCTTTGGCGTGTAAAATTTCAATAGACGATTCTCAGTTTTGCTATCATTATGAACAAAGGCGCACCAGACTGATGCCTGAGGGTTGCATCAAGTGACTTCTAATGGCGGAAGCCTGAACTACAACAGGCTTGTCCTACAGAGAACATTTTCGGATACTTTTGGGTACCGCCTTGTATATATACGATGGGTTCCTTTCAGTTTCCGTCTACCAAATCAACTCGCAACGCTTTGTTCGGCCCGAGGCTATAGTAGTAGACAATTGCCCACGGTGCTACGCAGTGGAACTGAACCCGGAACCATATAGCTGTGAAGCAAACTTCTTACCACACACACACGCGTGCGATGGGCGCCCACATAGTTTCCGTGTGTATTAAATTAACTCACAAGAATTCGGTCGGCACGGTGCTATTGTAGAAGACACTTTCTAAGGTGTTGCGCTGTGGGATTGAACCCCAAACAACATGTTTGCAAAGCGAGCCTCTTAACCACACAACGCATGCTTGCGCCAATATATTGCACCGCTAACATTATTTTTTTTTAATCGGATGTAATTTTTCATGTATTTATTTATCCATTTATTTATTTATTTACTCCACCTAAATTCTCACCTCATTAATTAATTCTGTATAGAAAAGAGAACGTTATGAAACAAGCTTTCGTTGCTCCCGACGATGGCGCCTCAGTTTCTAGTCGGAGTGAATGTCTCTTTGTTAACACTGTCATCAGTGACCGATTCACGTTGATTTTATTTCATTTTTATTATATTTTTTCCTTAATGGTTTCAGTTGATCTACTGCTGGAGCACAAAACTATAACATATACATACATATATACATGCACGCACAAATACAAACATACGCACACGAATACACATATATATATATATATGCATACACACATGCATATATAGTATATACATATATACACAGATATACACACATGTTTATATATATATATATATATATTATATATATATAATATATATATATATATACATATATATACATACGTATACATACATGTACAAGTGTATCTATATATACTATGTGTGTGTCTTGTACAAAGATAATAAAAAACAGTCTTAGGTTGACGTTCAGGAAAATACAGACACTTCCACATACATGGACACACACATGCATACATACACATACATATATACACACATGCATACACACATACACACACATCCATATATATATATACATACACATACACACTCGTACATATAGACACATACATACATACACACATACACATACACGCGCGCACACATGCATACTAACGTATATATATATATACGTACATATACATACACATACATATATATATATATACATAGACACACATACATACACACATGCACACATACTCATACATACATCTATACATACACATATATACACATACACATTCACATATATACACACACACATACACACATGCACACACACACATACACACATACACACACACACACACACACGCACACACATATTACGAACACGATAAAGAAGGAAGGGTAAAGAAAAAAAGAATTAGCGTGGAATGTTTCACGCTTTGAGTTTTATTGTATTACTTATTATTGCTCGAGGACTGGAAAATGTCCAGCCGTAAATACCTATACAATTTTAGAAAGTGGTCAACAAAAAGAGCTTCCCGATTTGTGAGAAACAGCGGCTAAATCTCCCTCAAATTTCGCCTCCTTGTTTAACAATAAAAATTTCGCCTCCTTGTTTAAAAATAAAAATAAAAAGTGTGGCAGTGTTATAAGATGTTTGCTTTCTATAAGGCGGCGAGCTGGCAGAAAAGTTAGCACACCGGGCGAAATGCTTAGCGATATTTCGTCTGCCGTACGTTCTGAGTTCGAATTCCGCCGAGGTCGACTTTGCCTTACATCCTTTCGGGGTCGATAAATTAAGTACCAGTTACGCACTGGGGTCGATGTAATCGACTTAATCCCTTTGTCTGTCTTTGTTTGTCCCCTCTATATTTAGCCCCTTGTGAGCAATAAAGAAATAAGATGTTTGCTTTCTAACCACATGGTTCCAGGTTCAATCTTACTGTGTCGCACTTTGCGCAAATGTCTTCCACGGTAGCCTAGGGCTGATCAAAACCTTGTGAGTGGGTCTGGTAGAGAGAAACTGAAAGAAGCTCGTCGTTTATATGTGTGTGCGTGTGTGTGCTTGTGTGTGTGTATGTATCAATGTGTGCGTGTGAATGTATGTGTGTGTGTTTACGTCGCCGTATTCTAGCGGTTCGGCAAAAGAGCCCGATAGTATAAGTGCTCGGCTTAAAATAGAAATATGTACTGAGGTTGCTTCATTCGATTGAAATTGTTCAAGACGGTACTCCAGCATGGCCGTAGCCTTGTAACTGTAACAAGTAAAAGATAAAAGATAAAATACAATAAACGACGTGCCCCTACATATACAAGCATAGTTTTGCTCGATGATTTTTGACCTTCAGTTAAACAGGGTATAGTCGTTCTTCCTTGGTATTGCCAACTCATTCATCGTTTTGCCTTTTTGCCTTTTTGCCTTTGAAAATCGATTTCTACCACTATCTGCGGGTACCTCGGGAAGAATAAGTTCACGAACGCACAGCCATGCTCGTGACCAATATCCTTCTAAAATTGGAGCGATATGCGTGCTAATTTGAGGATGTGCATAAAGTACATTCACATACACACACATACGCACACACACACATCCTACCTTTTTATAGATATAAATAAAATCAAAATAACCAACAGGATATCAAGAGGTGATGTAGTACGACAGTTTCAAGCGGCTCCATTTAATTGAACAATGCAATCATTGCACCTGTTTAAATGCAGGGCTATACGGCTGATTAAAACAAATTCTATTTATTTATTTATGCAGCTGAGGATAGCCCTGCATTGAAATTGATGTAATGATTGCATTGTTCAATTAAATGGAGCCGCTTGAAACGGTTGTACTGCATCACTGCATCACCTCTGAATATCCTGCTGCTTATATATATATGTACATATATATATATTGGGGGAGTGAGTGTGTGCATGCATGCATGCGTGCGTGTGTATGTGTGTGTGTGTGTGTGTGTGTGTGTGTGTGTGTTGGTGTCTGTGTTTGTTATCCCACACAGCGCTTTACAACCGGTGTTGGTTTACTTACGCCCTTGAAATTCATTGGTTCGGCAAAAGAGACGCGTAGAATAAGTAATAGACTTCAAAATAAATACTGGGGTCAATTTGTTCGACTAAATCCTTCAAAGCAATGACCCAGCATGGCCGCAGTCTAATGACTTAAGTAAGTTCTTCTATTTTTTCATTTTTTTTTTTAACTTTCGCCAGTCTTTGAATTGCGGCGATGCTGGGGCAACGCCTTGAAATGTTTAGTTAAACAAATCGATACCAGTACATATTTTTGTAAGAATCTGACCCCAATTCTATCGGTCTCTTTTACTGAGCCGCTATATGTCGGGGACGTAAACAACCCCACATTGATTGTCGAGGAGTGGAGAGACAAACACAGAGGCGCGCGCGCGCGCACACGCACACACACACACACACACAAACACACGCACACATACACACACCAACACATATATACATAAAACAGACCCTACACACACACGTCTTACGTCAACCAAATTTATTCATAAGGCATTGATCGGCCCCGGGCTATAGTAAAAGACACTTACCCAAGATGCCGTGCAGTAGGCTTGAACCAGAAGCTAAGTGGTTACGAAGCCAGCTTCGCAACCACGTGGTCATGCCTGCGCTATATAGTTTTTTGTATGCGTGAGAAGTCCAAGGAGACGGAAATGTTTAGGGGTTTTATCTTAATTTTAAAAATGCAAATATGAATGGAGTGGAAAATAGGCTTTTATTTCTAGCAAATCGAACTACCACGTAGGGGCTTCCACATTGTTTCAAACACAGTGCATGTTTTGATTTGCTGCCTCATAAATCCACCCCTGTTTTATATTTTATTTTATATTTATGTATAAAACAGGGAGCTTGGCTCGCGCCACTGGTCAATAATAATGATTATAATAATAGGATAGATGTTAAAAGCTTTTGCTCTTCGCTTATCATTAGACAATGACAGAAAGGAGAGCGAGATGTAGTCGAAGAGAGAGAGAAAGAGTGAAGCAGACGGGCAGGTAGAGAGGGAGTAAAGAAGGGAGAGAAAGGAAAACAGAGAGAAAGAGAAGGGGGCTATAGAGAAATAAAAACAGCGATGTACCTAAAGGGACAAAATTATAGAGAGGGTGAGAGAAGGAAGATGAGAGAGAGCGAAAACAGCAACAGACAGGACATGACCTTTATAGACACCGAGCTTTCATAGCGTGAAGGAGAAGGTCAATGTAAGTTAGAATATAAAGTTAACAAAAACAAACATAACAAAAGGCTTCACTTAATTGTTATAGGAGCGTGTATAATCTTTCTTTTTTTCTTCCCGCTTTCTTACATTATCTCTCTTCCTCTCTCTTCCATTTGTAATTCCTTTTTCCGCCTTTAAATATCGTTTATTTACCCCTTTTTTTCTATGGTAATTTCTTTCTATTTATTTCAATCTTTAAATTTTTATATTTCTTTCTATAGTAATTTGTTGCTTTTTTTTCTCCTATAATTCTTTCTTTATTTCTTTATGTTTTGTTATTGTTGTTGTTGTTGTTTTTCTTCTATTTGACCACAAACTATTCAAGTGTGTGATTTAGCATGAAGTTAAAAGAGATAAATATTAACTTAGTTATTGAAGAGCTTCTGTGTATTTGTATATGTGTATATGAGTAGGTATGGGTACGTGTGAGTCACTGTGTGTATGAATGAAGTAGGGGGCGTAACCCCCGTGACAAAACAAAAAAAATTCAATAAATATTAGAATAAAATCGAAGAAAAGACTACAAACAAAATAAAAAGTGAATGAACCCAGTTAAGAGGCTGAAAATAGCTGTTGACACAGAGGTCAGGATTGTCGTTACACATCCATGAACAAGCCTGACTGGAGAAAGACTGAAGCCGTGAAAAAGTACACATATTATTTGTTGCGTATGGAGTAAGAACAAGACATGCGCATATACATACACATAAGCACACACAAGCACACACACACACATATTTATCTATGTATGTATATATATACCGTTAATGCTTCTGTATTTCATGTTTCTGTATTCCATTATTGTTTTTTGTTTTTTTTATATCTGTCCCTTTTGCTGTCCTGGTGTTCGTATGCATTCGATCCTTCTTCCAGGAAATCCACGCTTCCAGCTTAGTTTTTCTAATGCTCGTTGCTTAGTTTTTTTTGGAGGGCTGGCCGTGATCTAGTAATCTCAAGATTAATCAGCCGAAATTACTACGATGATCCGGTTCTTGACTGAAGACTGAGGGTTTCGAGTGTCCTGTCCGTGTTTTTATTGTGTCGTCTTCTAAGAGTTATACGTTCTTGTCCTTGTTGTATTTTTCTACATACCTTAATATATATATATATATATATATATATATATAAATAAATAAAATATATGCATATATACATACATATATGTACATACTTACATCTACATGTATATATACATGCATATATATATATAATATATAATATATATATATATATATATATATATAGTACAGGACACCACAAATAAACGTAGAACATGAGAGACGAAAACATAAAATCAAACAAGGAAACTGACTTTTTTTAACAACGAAAAAAACAAGGAAACGGACTTTTTTTAAAAACAACGAAAAAACAGAGTACAGGACAAACAATACAAGGGAAATTCCCCTTCATCAGCTGCCCCTGGTTCGACTCAATGCGTGTTTCGAAGGTAAGGGCAGAACACGGCCAGGGCGAAGCAGTCCTTCCTGCAAAAGGTATTAAATAAAATTCTTTTGCAGAGGGGTAAAACAAGTGACAAGAACAGGACGTAAAAGCAATACAAATGAAGAAAAAACAGTAGAAAAAACAGTACAAATAAAGAAACAGGACAAGGAACCAACAATGAGGGCTTTTTTTGCCTCGACGGTGGAAAAATTAGTTAGAACGCATGTGAAAAATCGGCTTGCGAAGGACAGAGAAGTCGATCTATACTTGTTGAAGCACGAAGCTGAAAGAAAGTTTTAGCAGCCCTCTGGTCAGGAGGAGGAGGAGGAGGAGGAGAGAAAGAGAGAGGGAAAAAGAAACCAGAAAGGGTGAAAAATAAGGAGGAAGACAAGTAGAGAGGAAGTCAGACAGGCAGGGAGGAAAGGTCAAAGAGTAAGAGTGCGCGTCATGATTATATATATATGTATGTATGTATGTATGTATGTATGTATGTATGTATGTATGTATGTATGTATGCATGCATGTATGTATGTATTTATGTATGTATGTATGTATGTATGTATGTATGTATGTATGTATGTATGTGGCTGTGTTGTAAGTAGCTTGCTTAAAAACCACATGGTTCCGGGTTCAGTCCCACTGCACGGCACCTTGGGCAAGTGTCTTCTACTATAGCCTCGGGCCGCCCAAAGTCTTGTGAGTGGATATGGTAGACGGAAACTGAAAGAAGCCCGTCGTATATATGTGTGTGTGTGTGCATGATTTTTGTCTCCCCATCATCGCTTGACAAACGATGTTGGTGGGTTTATGTCCTCGTAACCTAGCGGTTCGACAAAAGAGACCGATAGGATAAGTACTAGGCTTACAAAAATAAGTTATGGGGTCGATTTGTTCGACTAAAGGCGGTGCTCCAGCATGGACGCAGTCAAGTGATTGATGCAAGTAAAAGAGTAAAGGAGTATATTATTTGCCAGCAAAATGTGGCACTCACTGTTGGGACGAACGTTACTGTTATTTAGCTCCAGGAAAACATCGTCCTCAGCTGGCTATACGACACACTATCTGAGTCCTAATATTCTCGAACAGGGGAGATTAGCATCCCCACTTAGCACAACGCAATATCTGTGCGCCAGTAATCGAACCCGAGGATAAATATCAGTAACATTCGTCCCAACCGGGACTATCACATTATGTTAACAAATAATCTTTACTTTAGAGTACTGTACTGAATGTTTCACGTTGAGAGATTTAGAAATAATAATGTTTCTATTTATACATACATACACATACACACACACACAAACACACACACACACACATATATAAATGAGTAAATATTCTAATGAATATTCATATAGATATTATTATTATTATTATTGGCATTATTGTTATTGGCATTATTATTATTATTATTACTTTTTTTTTTCTTCTTTCAAATTTTCTTCCATTTCTTGCCGAGTGTCTTCCCGACTCCTAGGGCAAAGAAACTCATAGTGTATATTGGTATTATTATTATTATTATATTATTATTATTATTATTATTATTATTATTATTATTATTATTATCATCATCATTAGCAGTGAATATATCAATAATAATAATAATAATAATAAAAATAATAATAATAATAATAAATAATAATGATAATAATAATAATAATGATAATAATAATAATAATAATAATAATAATAATAGTATAGTAATAATAATAATAATAATAACAACAACAACAACAACAATAATAATAATAATTATAATAATAATGATAATAATAATAATAATAATAATAATGATAATAATAATGATGATAATAATAATAATGATAATAATAGAAAAAAAAATGCTTTCTAATTGATGTATCAATACCGGCTGATGACAACGTGTCTCTAAAAGAAATGGAGAAACTCTCAAAATACAAAGACCTGGAAATAGAGGTAACTAGAATGTGGAATCTGAAAACAGAAACAATTCCTATCATAGTAGGTGCATTAGGCATGATAAAAAAATATTCAGACAAATACATAACAAAAACACCAGGACTTACAAACACATATAACATACAGAAAATTGCACTACTAGGCACTGCACACATCCTACGCAGAACACTTTCCATACAATAACCATCAGAGCATCACAACAAATCACAGCACATACCCAAGGCACACAGAGCTGCGCTCGGTAGTGAAGTGAAAGCACGCTATAAAAATAAAACTACTGAATAATAATAATAATAATAATAATAATAATAATAATAATAATAATAATAATAATATAATAATAATAATAATAATAATAATAATATAATGATAATAATATAATAATATAATAATAATAATAATAATAATAATAATATAATAATAATAATAATAGTGGCCAGCAAGCAATAATGCCGTTATATGGCAAATCAATAATTTTTTAATTAATAAATAATTATAATAGAATGTACACGAAGTACCAGCTTGCTAGAAATATATGTATGTATGTGTGTGTATGTATGTATATATATATATATATATATATATATATATATATATATATATATATATATATATATATATATATATATACGCACACAGAAAAACACACACATGCACATAAATACCCATAATATACAAAGGTGCTGAGAAGTCAACTAACAGACTAATCATCATTACGATTCATAGTACTCGGAAAACATCTACTATACATACATACATACATACATACATACATACATACATACATACACGCATGTGTGTGTATGCGTGTGTTGTCTGCATATGTACGTATGCGTGTGAATCTGTGTGTGTGTTTGTCCAAGCGTGTTTGTGTGTGCGCTTATGTGTGTGTGTGTGTGTGCAGACGTGCGCACGTGCGCCCATGTACAGATGCTCACACTCGCACCAATATATACATGCACGCCAAACTATATAAGCGCGTCTATACACCCACATACAGAAATATATACTTGCACATACCACCCCTTAATACTTCCCCTCACCCCGACAACCGACCGACTTCTAATGGCACGTGATCTATTTCCTGTCCTCCACGTAGTCAATTTCCTGTTCGCAACGCGGTATTTTCCACCTAACTTTTACCCATATACCAATATCAAACCACGACATCTCGTGACCGCCCTTGACTAATCGCAGCCCACCTTAAGGTAATAACAATCAGTTTCTGTCATTCAAATTCAAAATGACTAGCATCACGCTTGAAACTCAAGAGTACCAGCGAATTTGAATCAAAATGTTTTGATATATATATATATATATACATTGCAATAAAAAGCAAATTTCTGTACACGGATTACCATACACGTGTGTCTGAAGAGCTTTTAACAGTGAAACCGTTACTCTTTACGAACGCTTTCTTCCAAAACGTATTTTTAATTTTTTTTAATGCAGAAAACCACAACAAATGACAGTTGTATCCACATTTTTCAATTGCCATCAGTCATTACTGTGAATGTTAGTGACAGATGGTGATCAGTCACAGTGACATTTCCACCAACACCCACCGATGGCTATCAGTCACTGTTATATTCAGATTCACAAATCACCACCAATCATCCTGAACTACCAATTACCATTAATCCCAAGCAGCAATCACAGCTATACCCACAGTACAGAATTTGAATGTCATCCATGAACATATCATAATCGGGCCAGTGTGGAAGGTCGCTAAGTAGCCAACTAATTGCTAGAAGTAACAACCAAATCCCTCTTATATCACACGCCCTATCAAATACACAACAAAAACCAGGTCGTGATTAGCCTAGGGTTAAATAACAGCCACAAAAACTACAACCCGTTGCCGCTATATCTACCTACACCAAACCATCACCACCATCACCACTACTACTATTATTATTGATAATAATAATAATAATAATAATAATAATAATAATAATAATAATAATATGATGATGATGATGATGATGATGATAATAATAATCCTTTCTACTACTACTACTACTAACTACTACTACTACTACTACTAATAATAATAATAATAATAATATAATAATAATAATAATAATAATAATAATAATCCTTTCTACTGGAGACACAAGGCCTCAAATTTGTGGGGAGGGGACTAATCGATTACATCGATTTCAGTTTTTCTTTGGTATTTAATTTATCGATCCCCGAAAGGATGAAAGGTAAAGTCGACCTCGACGGAATTTGAACTCAGAATATCGCTAAGCATTTCGCTCAGCGTGTTACCGATTCTACTAGTTCACTGCCTTGATAGCAACAACGACAATAATAATATAATAATAATAATAATAATAATAATAATAATAATAATAATAATAATAATAATAATAAACAACAACAACAACAACAGCATCACCACCGCGACCAATCAGCGCCATATCAACATCCAAACGCATAACAAATACATATAAGGGGAACATGCTGAGTTTTGATCAGTAGATAGACAGGGTGATCATAGCCTCATAGAAGAAAAACGAGTACAAAGACAGAAGACGGGGTATATATATGCGTGCGTACGCGTATAGATATCTGTGTATGTATGTGCGTGTATGCGTGTAAGGTGATGAGGTTGGAGTGTGATGAGGGGGCAGGAAAGGGCCCATCTATCATCATTTAGGGGACGAGGAAAAATCAAGAAGAATGCACGGTTGACGTTAAGAGACAATTGATGAAAAAGAACAAACGAGAGGAGAGCAACTAAGAAGATACAACTGCAGGAGGCCAAGCATGGACGTGTGAATATCAACAGAGAAGAGCGTTTTATTTCTATTTTATAACAAAAACTTATTTCTCCGCAAAATCTCAGCCCCTTCGCTCCATTATAAAATTCTGAGGTCTATGTGTGCTTTTGTGTTTGTGTGTGTGTGTCTGTGTGTGGCTGCGCGCATGCGTACGTGCACGTTTGTTGAGTGTAAGTGCTTGTGTATGTGTGTATCTATATGTATGTGTGTGTATGTAATGTGGTAGTCGTGCAGGAGAGACCAGATAGTGGGCAAAGAGCCAATGGTAAAAGAAAATCAAACAATGAGTGACAGGACGACAGAACATATACATATATATATGTATGTGTCTGTGTAATATATATATATAATATATGTGCATATGTACATGTATGTATGTATATATATATATATTATATATATATATATATATATATATATGCACATACCCATATATATATATAATAACAATTTAATAAATAAAACATATGCATACATACATACATACATACATACATACATACATACATACATGTACATACCTACATCTATATGTATATATTCATGCATATATGGGTACAGAACACCACAAAAAACGAAAACATAAAAACAAAACATGGAAACGGACTTTTTTTAACAACGAAAAAACAGAGTACAAGACATACAACACAAGGAACATTTCCCTTCTTCAGCTGCCCCTGTTTCGACTTATTGTGTGTTTCGAAGGTAAGCGTATAAGTATATATAAGATTCAGTTGAATTAGGTACTTAAATTGAGTTACCTCGTTAGGTTGGGAAAATATACATACACAACAAGAATATTATGTAAATATCAAACTTCCTACATAAGTACCGGCCGAATGATATTCCTCCATTGTATGTAGACAATTAGACCTAGCTGAGTGAAAGAATCCGCTCTTGAGCTATTCACATGTATAATACATTAAATATACGGTCCATAATATTTATGAAGAGCAGGTTCCGAGACAATGAGTAACAGTAGAGGTACAGGTGATAATCCATTGCGGTTGTTTCTAACTACTCTAATTGTATAATGAAAGCATTACATCATTGTAAAGAAACCGTTTTCATCAGATGAATTCATCAACTTCAAAATAAAGATAATTCGAAAAGATTTAACATAGTTAACTAAAATAGTAGCAGAATCACTGTAAATGCTTTTGCTGCGTAGATTGTAAACTATGTTAAATCATTTCGAATGATCTTTATTTTGGAGTTAATGAAATCATCTGATGAAAAACGGTTCCTTTACAATGATGTAATGCTCTCATTAATCAATTAAAGGAGTTGTTGGAAACGGCCGTAATGGATTGATACCTGTACTTCTACTATTACTCATTTAAATTTATAAGCAATTATATATATATACGTGTGCACACGCGCGCGCCTGTACGTGTGAATGTGCGCGTGTGCACACGTATATATATGTATATATATATATATATATATATATATATATATATATATATATATGCAAACACGCAACTAAAATATCGATTAGGGAATTTATGTTCCACTTTATTTTTATTCGTTACCGCAGGAAAGAAGGAAAGGAGTTTTTTATGAAGATATGGTCCTTTAATGACTGTCAGAAGTATACGCTTATTTAAAGTACAGGAGGCCTATAAGATTGCTACATATACAAAAAAAATCTTTCAAAAACAATTACACGGAATTTCATTAAAAAATATGTGTACACCTTCTTGAATTTATACCAGGAGTTACAAAAAAAAATAAATAAAATGAAAAAGAAAAATGGTAAAACTGGTTCCGTTAGCGTTGACTCCTTTGCTTTCTTTCGGACCTCTAATTTTTCGTTACATAATTCAAAGATTTCTGTTGTTAAAACCAGTTGTTGAAGGAACCCTTTTGCAGGTCTTTGCCGATACTTGCAGTTCTGTAGACTTCGCAAGGTGTACGTGTGTGAGGGCTTTGATAACGGCTTGTAATATAACCAATATATCATCAGCATCCACTTCTTCAAATCTCTCATTCTGCGTCATTTGTATGAGGTTAATGGAGACTGCTTTATCGTCTATCCTTTGATCTTAGATATCAACACTTATACGCAATATTTTTTCCCTAAATCTCAATGAAACACGTATTTTAACTTTTACATGTATATATATATATATATATATTATATATGTGTGTGTGTGTAAATGTAATATGTGACAATTATTCGGTAGCCATGATAAAACTCCGAGTTTCGAATGTCGTGGTGGAAATCCACGCCGCCATCTCTTCAGTTATCCGGCCATCGGGAAAATGCCATGAAAACAAAGGGAAATTACTGTTTCTGTCAATTGACTGCAGCCATACTTGAACACCGCCTTGAAGGGTTTTAGTCGAACAAATCGACCCAAGGTCTTTTTTACGCCTAGTTACGTACATTAAAAAAAAAGACAACTATACAATATAAATCATATGATCAAATTGCCTTGTCAATTAATCACAAACGTGTTACATTCATACTTAATATTTCTTGTTATTTATCATGCAATTTAAATTCTAACTCGGAGTACACACACGAACACATGCATATACATATACGCGTGTGTGTATAGTATGTATATTAATATATTTGTATGTATATATATATATATATATATATATATATATATATATATATATATATATATACACGCATATATATGTGTGTTTCTATATGTAGATAAATGTGTGCATGTATGTATGCATGTATGTATATATTTTACCATACAGCCACGCCTGCTTCTATATATATATATATATATATATATACATATATTTATATACATACATATATAAACATATATATGTGTGTGTGTATATATACAAATATAGTAATATACATACCATACACGCACGCGTTTATGTATATGCGTGTGTTCGTGTGTGTACTGCGAGTTGAATTTTAAATTGCATAATAAATAACAGGAAATATTACGTATGAAGGTAACACGTTTCTGATTAATTGACAATGCAATTTGATCATATAATTTACATTGTATAATTTTTTGGAGTGTAAATAACTCGGTATAAATAAATATATGACTAAAAGTTATATAAATAATATTTCCTGCATTTGGTTTTGTGTGTGTGTGTGTGTAGAGAGAGAGAGAGAGAGAGAGAGAGAGGGGGATGTTTAAATCTTTGCAATGTTTCAGTTTTAAAGCTGTGGCATGGTGGGGCACTACCGCTGGCTGTGCTCCACCATTATTTGAAACCTCCGAAATATGTCAGTTGATGAATGAGAGAATTCGACGCTGCTGCCTTCATCTGTCATATAGTATATATATATATATATATATATATATATATATATTATATATATATATATATATATATATATATATATATATATATATATATATGTATATATATATATATATATATAATATATATATGTATATATATATATATGTATATATATATACATAATACATACATACGAGGTCTGATCAATAAGTATCCGGACTGTTGCCATAGTAAAGAAGCTAAAGCATGTAGAGTGAAGCCGCTTGGCACAGATTCACCTTGATCTCTGCTGTGCGGAAGCACTAAGCTTTAACGTCCTAGCTCACTGTTTACAACAGTACTTGGAAGGAAGGTACGTAGCGTGTGATCGTCGCGTTGACCATGACAAAGAAAGCTGTCACGGCGATACCTGTTCAGAGACCTACGCGAAGTTACAGAAAGTATATGGAGAGGAGTGTATGAGCCGCACAGTAGTGTACGAGTGGTTCAGACGTTTCCAAGATGGCCGAAAAAATGTCGAGATTGACGAACGTCCTAGGAGATCTGTAACCAGCAGAAGTGAGAAATACATTGCAGATGTACTTGCAGCTGTGAGGGGAAATCGTCAAATCACCATCCGTGATTTATTAGAAGATGTGCAGATTAGTTACGGTTCAGTTCAGTCCACTATAACTGAAGATTTGGGTATGAGATGCGTGTCCGCTAAGTTTGTGCCAAAATTGCTTTCAGCTGACCAAAGAGACACACGGGTTTCAGTTGCACAAGATCTCTTTGATTGTGTCGAGAACAATGAAAAGGTTTTCAAAGCTTTGCGTAGTCCTCTGAGCAGGTATCACCAAGCTTTTAGCAAAATTTGATGCAGATTCTCCGCTCAGCTTTCTCTGTTGTGGTCAATGTGACGATCACACGCTACACACCTTGCTTCCAAGCACTGCTGTAAACAGCGAAAGTGAGCTAGAACATTAAAACTTAGTGCACATGCACAATAGAGTTCAAAGTCAATCTGTGCTAAGCGGCCTCACTCTCTGTGCTTTAGTTCGTTATTATGGCAACGATCCGAATTTTTGATCAGCCCATGTAGTATGTGTGTGTGTGTGTGTAAGGCGCATGATTCAGTGGTTAGAGCGTCGATTTTACGACCGTGAGATCGAATCCCGTAATGGGCTGCGTGTTGTGTTCTACATACATAATATATATATATATATATATATATATATATATATATATATATATTTAAAAAAGGAGATGTGGAACCTAGTTGTGATTATATAAAAAGGAAATGAAGAAAATGCTGACAAATAATTTAAGTAATTTAAGTAATTTGATTAGGTGAGAGTTCCTTTTTACCGGTTAGCATTTGTTATGCTTATCAAAAGTATTTTTTAGAGAGATAGAGTCCTATCTATCAGAAGGAAATCTATCTCTCTTAAAAAATATCTTTTGATAAGCATAACAAATGCGTAACCGGTAAAAAGAACTCTCAACTAATTAAATTACTTAAATTACTTAAATTATTTTGTCAGCATTTTTCTTCATCTCCTTTATATATATATATATATATATATATATGTGTGAGTGTGTGTGTGTGTGTGTGTGTGTGTGTGTGTGTGTGTGTGTATATACATATGCGGTCACCTAGAATGTTAACCTCCGAGTCACAAATCCGGGCAAGGTTGTTTATTGAAAACCAGCAGTCGCCCAGGCATGCCAGCCTCCTTTCTCCACGCCACCGATGTTATATAAGGGAAAGACAAAGGCCGATACAGCTTGGTATCAGTGACGTCGCAACTCATTTCTACAGCTGAGTGAACTGGAACAACATGAAATAAAGTGTCTTGCTCAAGAACACAACACGCAGCCCGCCCCGGGATTCGAACTCACATACCTCACGGTCTAAGATGGACGCTCTAAATACTGAGTTCTGCGCCTTCAATATATATATATATATATATATATATATATATATATATATATCTACATATAACATAGCTAGCTCGATAGACAGGCAGACAGACAGACAGACAGACAGACAGACAGATAGATAGATAGATAGATAGATAGATAGATAGATAGATAGATAGATAGATAGATAGATAGATAGATAGATAGATAGATAGATAGATAGATAGATATTCGCGTAGAATTGACAAAGTTCGACTTTTTCGTTCAAGACCGATAAATTAAATGCTAGTTCAGGATGGCGGATCGGCAAAATTCATTTACATAAGTGTGTGTGTGTGTGTGTGCGCGCGCATGCGCGTGTGTGGTGTGTGTGTGTGTACAAAAGCAAATGTTTGTTTATATAAGTGTGAGTGTGTGTGTGTGTGTGTACAAAAGCAAATGTTTATTTATATAAGTGTGAGTGTGTGTGTACAAAAGCAAATATTAAATTTGCCTAAGTAATTAATGAGGTAATGATATACAGTTACCTGTTCATTAGTATAAATCAGGTAACTTTTATTAATACTGTACTGTGCAAAGCACCAATAAACTAGTCTGACGGCTGAAGAAATTTGAAGTTCCTGCTCATGAATTAGTGCAGATTAAGACGTCCCGGACCATCTATATCCGGAAAACCGGTGTTGTATGTATGTATGTATGTATGTATGTATGTATGTATGTATGTATGTATGTGTACATGCGTCTGTGTATATACAACATGTGTATGTGTGTTTATGTATAAATATATAAATATAAATATATGTATATATATATAAATATAAATATATATATATAGGCGCAGGTGTGGCTGTTGCTTCCCAACCACATGGTTCCTGGTTCAGTTCCACTATGTGGCACCTTGGGCAAGCTGTGTCTTCTATTGCCTCGGACCGACCAAACCGGCCAAAGCCTTGTAAGTGGATTTGGTAGACAGAAGCTGGAAGAAGCCTGTCGTATACATACATATATATATAGGGAAGTTTACGAAAAACAACAAAAGACGAAGGCAGGTGGTGTACAAAACAAACAGATGTATTAGTATAACGCTCAGTAATAAAAAAAGTCTTTTATGTTTCGAGCCTACGCTCTTCTAGAGAAAGGTACACAAAAAAAAAAAGAAGAGAAACAAGGGGAGAAAAAATGTGTGTAGTGGCTAACGATCTCTCATGGCGACTGTTAATCCTATCTTTTCTACCATTACGAACTTCTCCACTGGACTATTTTTTCCTTTACGGATACTTACCCTCTGGCGGCACCTCTCCAACACACGGATCACAGTGGACTCTACTCTTGATGAGAAATACATATATATATATATATATGTATGTATGTATGTATGTATGTATGTATGTATGTATGTATGTATGTATGTATGTATGTACATGTTTGTGTATGTGTTTGTCTCCCCGCCATCGCATGACAAGGGATGTTGGTGTCCGATAGAACAAGTATTAGACTTACAAAGAATAAGTCTTGGGGTCGATTTCTTCGACTAAAGGCGATGCTCTAGCATGGCCGCGTTCAAAAGGCTAAAACAAAAAGAAAGAATAAAAGAATGAATACACACACACACACAACACATGCAACAAGAGAGAGAGAGAGAGAGAGAGAGAGAGAGAGAGAATAATCGTGAGCGCGTATTCATGTATATGTCTGTTTCTGCCTGTTTTTCCTTGTGAAAGTAGAGGATAACGTGAATGTGAGAGAATGAATGAATGATATAGAAGTTGACTACTGGAAGGTGACAAATATTAAATGGAGGCAAAAACAAACAATAGAAACTAGAACCAAGCGAGAAATGATTATAAGCCGCAAGAAACATCAGTACTAATACATAGTAATTAAATGTTCAATTGAAGTGGGGGGATATGAAACCGGATAAAATCAACACCCACTGTGTTTCATTACAAAGAAAAAGAATGAGGTTGAAGTGATAGGGCCTAGTAAGGAAATAGCGGTAGAAAGCAGTAGTGTGAGTGGGGAGGATGCTAGAAGGCAGATTAGAAATAGCATCGCTTTTGAAGCGAAACAGAGAATGTGTCGTATGAGCTAAGGCCTGCTCTTCTAGACAGCGAAACAACGAAGACCTGTCGATAGACCCGAGGTACGGAATTACGGCGTGACATTAAAGTCACAATTCTGTCTCTAATGGACTGCATTGAACTTGTGTTCTTTGATTCTAAGCAAATAGGTATAGTTTTTTATGCATCAGTTTGCTTGATTCTTTGGGCCAGTGGTGGATTTCAATGCCTAAATCAACAGTTTGCGCCATCTAGTGGAGGTTCAGGGAGTGAAAAGCCAACAACTACGGCTGAAGTCAACGTCATAATTTTCCGTTGTGTGAGTAACTGCCAGGTAGGTTCTCTACTGATTTGCAAACGTTTGGCAACATACAGGGAGCATTTCCAGTTCTGTGAGAAAGGACACATACAAGGGGTACCATAGCGGCCTTCAGTTCGCTGAAGTTCGTTAGAACTTTGCTATACGCGCAGTGAGTTTAATATTTTGGCCAATGTGCTAGCAAAACAGTGGAGTGGGGTTTAGTTTGCCGGGTAGAATCTTTGATAACAATTAGTGTTGTTAGCTACACTTGTTCGAGATGCACACAGAACGAAGAAACTGTTTTGCACTAATTCAGTGTCTAGACATTACTGAGCTGTGGACATGTATCGACGTATGTTATCATGTATAAGATATATATATTTGTTAGCTGTGTCATTTGTTAATATCACTCCGTTGCCTCCATATACCATGTAATTCTCCTCCGTATAGCAAAGCGGTAAAATATGTTGTGCTGTGCATTGAGAAGATTTACAACAACCAATCCCATTATGAATCTCTTCAAATACCACTTGAAGGAGAAAGTAAGCGGACAGACATGAACACTGCTCTTCAGCAAAATTTTTCTATACGTTGAATGGGATTGGTAACTTCTGAATAAGTAACTATAGGCCAGAGATCTCAGCGTTTTATATCGTTTCATTCTGTTTTCCACTCACTGAATGATGCAACCTCTGCTAAAGTCTTCACTGTAAGTATGCTCAGTCAGGCGAACATAGGACGCCAGAAAGCAACAGCAACAACAACAAAATACCAACGAGGAATATCCAAACAACGAGAAAGCCCCTATGCGGTTGCTCAAGTTTCTAGAAATAACAATCAAATCTCCTTCAAATCATACTCTACTGTTTTAAATAAATATATAAATGAATAAAACGAATTACTTTGGCAATAAAGTCCATGATATACACATAAAAACGTGATTAAACACCATCACCAACACCAATAACCATTGCACCATCATCCCATCAACATCGATAAGAAAGTATAAAGAAACCTTTATGAGTCAGTATTATATTTTGGGGACATTTGTTTTCGTTCTCTTATTTACTACTCGTATTGAAAAGACATCATTTGTTACTTGATACTTTGTTTAAAATCTAGTTACGTATATAAATTTTTTACATCATGCTTTTGTGAACAATAACGTCGTTTGTTATAAATTTCCATAGAACTAATCACTGTATTTGCGTGTGTATATATTTCTCCGTACTTAATTGAGCAGCTGTTTGTTCTGCTCAGGTACATTGTAGATTTTTAAATGCATGTCTAGCTCTTACCTGTTACTCTATAAATCTGCTGAATTTCATGACCGACTGAGAGAACTGTGTGAGACAAGTTACCAATAGGATTTCACTCATCAACACGCTTTTATTTTTGACACCTAAAACCCTACAGCTGTGACAGTGTTCAGTTACACATGTTATGGTTTCAGTTTCTACTAAATTATCGACAAAATTTGTCGACTGTGTACTTTATTCACGTTTTCTCAATAAGGTATTTTCATTACCCGTTTTACACATGGATGTATATACACACCTGCTCATAATAATATTTGTACATTATAAATAAGTTCAAGGGTGGTGAAAGGAGTTGCGTTCTGACGTTTCGAGTCTTTTATATCGATATATCTATCGATCGATAAATAACATAGGGAAAACTCGTGAATATAGGATATTTGTAAACAGGATGGTCCTGTTAGCCGCTCATGAGGTCAATGAATCATATCAAACTAATAATAAAGCATCGACCCTTGAAAGAGTATATATTTTTTACCTTTTATTTGTTTCAGTCATTAGACTGCGGCCATGCTGGAGCACCGCCTTGAATTACTTTTAGTCTCGAATGAGTCGACCCCAGTACTTATATTTCTTGTGTTCCTGGTGCTTATTGTATCATTCACTTTTGCCGAACCGCTAAGTCACGGAGACGCAAACAAACGAAATCCAGTTGTCAAGCAGTGGTGGGGGCCAAACTCTCTCACACACACATATATGCACCCACACACACATCACGCATATGCATATATACATATATATCTATATATATAATATATATATATATATATATATTATATATATATTATATATATATATATATATATATATATATATATATATATCTAAGATCCAGAGATCGAGGTGTAGGAAGAAAGTTAGCTTCAAGCAATCCGTAGTAAATATTTGTTTCTTAAAAGGGGGCTAAACATAGAGGAGACAAGCAAGGACAGACAAAGGGATTAAGTCGATTAGATCGACCCCAGTGCGTAACTGGTATTTATTTAATCGACCCCGAAAGGATGAAAGGCAAAGTCGACCTCGGTGGAATTTGAAATCAGAACGTAACTGCAGACGAAATACCTATTTCTTTACTACCCACAAGGGGCTAAACACAGAGGGGACAAACAAGGAGAGACAAACGGATTAAGTCGATTACATCGACCCCAGTGCTTAACTGGCACTTAATTTATCGACCCCGAAAGAATGAAAGGCAAAGTCGAGCTCGGTGGAATTTGAACTCAGAAGGTAGCGGCAGACGAAATACCTGTTTCTTTATTACCCACAAGGGGCTAAACATACAGGGGACAAACAAGGACAGACAAACGCATTAAGTCGATTATATAGACCCCAGTACGTAACTGGTACTTATTTAATCTACCCTGAAAGGATGAAAGGCAAAGTCGACCTCGGCGGAATTTGAACTCAGAACGTAAAGACAGACGAAATACCGCTAAGCATTTCTCCCGGCGTGCTAACGTTTCTTCCAGCTCGCCGCCTTCCACCCATAGCTAATATTTATAAAGCAGCTTTCAAAGACTATAGTGGTTTATTGAAACAGAAGGTTGTGGATTTTTTCGTATCGAAGAGCGATAAGCTGGAAAAAAGTTCTTTTTATATTCCACGGTAGGATACAAGAGTTACGAAATGGAGTAGGTAAGATCCGGGCTACATATATTGCATAGCCGGCTGAACCTTAGAAGTGGTAAAAATCCAAACGATGTGTGTACCACCTGCCACTCTTCAGGCCAAGGATGTCTTGATCAAATTAAAAGTTACATTGTCGCAAGGATGTAAATGTGGACGCATGGAGGATTCAATCAGAATGTGTAGAGTGCAGTATGAGAGGAGTATATAAATGTAGGGAGAAATAAGCATCAGAAGGGAGAAAGAAGGAAATATAAGGGAGTAAGAAGAAGGATGAATTTAAGCAAAGTCGATTGACTGGTACTAAACAATGGAGCTGTTTTGGCTGAATCACAGAATTTAGTCAGGGAGTTGATATTTGAAGGAAAGATAATTTGGAGGGAAGAGGGTGGGGAAATACATATATGGTCAAGGGGGAGAAAAAGTTTGTATGAATAAAACAAGATATAGTGAGGAATGACTGGTGGCATTCAAAGGGTTTTTTGGCCAAAATTAGCAAGGGAGTGGTATTAGAAAAATGCACACACACACACACTTTATTTTACGACGGGTTTCTTTCAGTTTCCATCAACTAAATCTATTCATAAGGCTTTGGTCGGCCTGAGGTTACAGAAGACACTTGCCCACGGTGTCACACAGTGGGACTGAACCCTGAAATATGTGGTTGGGAAGCAAGCTCCTTACCACACCGCCACACCTGGACCTATATATATATATATATTATATAATATATATATATAATATAATATATATATATATTATATATATAATATATATATATTATATATATATATATATATATGCTAATCAGGTAATAAATGTCTTACAGAGATACATTTCCTCCGTATACAATACCAATATCATGATTGTGCATTGCATTTAAGTAAGAAGACATTTATATGATAGCTGAGGCCAAACTGTTGATTATCAGCTGAACAAAATCATCTTATTGCTTTGTGGTGCATTAACAAACAATATATTTCTTTACTGCCCACAAGGGGCTAAACATAGAGGGGACAAACAAGGACAGACGAAGGGATTAAGTCGATTACATCGATCCCAGAGCGAAACTGGTACTTTATTTATCGAACCCGAAAGGATGAAAGGCAAAGTCGACCTCGGCGGAATTTGAACTCAGAACGTAGCGACAGACGAAATACTGCTGAGCATTTCGTCCGGCATGCTAACGTTTCTGCCAGCTCGCCGCCTTAGCATTAACAAACAATAGTCATATTGAGAGTGGCTTCCATCATCATCATGTATGTATATATGTACGTATATATGCATATATGTATGTACGCGGGCGTATGCAGATGAGTGTGTGAGTATGGAAAGAAACACGCATGTATAGTGTATGATTTTGTGTATCTATATGCATCTTTGTATATACGAAACTGAATTACTTTCCTTTCTGTTGTCCATAGCTAAAACTTCAGACCATGTGCAACATTTGTTAAACAATTGCGCAGCATTTGTTAAACAAATGTGTTGGATTTTATCAACAAAAACACGCATTTCATATATTACCAAAATGTACTTTGCAAGACTTGCTTACTTTGTAGACTTGTCTAGTCTACTAATCGCCTCAGTATCTATGTAAACAGTAGAAAAACTGCCAAAGATGAGATTCCTGTCGTCATTAAGATTACTTTCCAATGTTTTGACTGCTCCATGTTTTGACTGCTCTCTTGTTTTCAGAAGTAGTTTAGTTAAGCAGCTATTGACCATATAATCTGACAGATGACCTTCAATTAAGTTTTGATAACATAGTCTATGTATACGTGATTGGAATACAATGCTAATATAGCAAAAACTATCAACCATATTTGCAAGATGAGTGGTTAAAACCAGCTATTAGGTAAACACACACATGAGAATTAATAATTTATTATAGGATAGTTAATAAAGCAAACAAATAGACGAATAAATGCTTTCTTGTTTTGTTTAATAAAAACAATTAAAGGTGTGTCTAGTTAAACTGAGTATATAATCAACATATGGTCTTTAAATCAATGGATATTTGGCACTTACTGACAAAAAAACTGACTAACATAAAAGTAATGAGTTCGTTGGATGTTTAAACTTCCCTTGTTACTGTTTATATCAACGGTTCTCCACCGGGGTTCATGTGATCCTTGGTGGTGGGGGCCATATAAGATTGTGTTGTTAAAATTTATGTACAATAAATTGGCTATGCTTCTACATTTCTTTTCCTTGCTTCAATCAATTTGCCTGCGGCCATGCTGGAGCACCGCTTTGAAGGGGTTTTTGTCGAACAAATCGACCCCAGGACTTATTTCTTAAGCCTAGTACTTATTCAACCGGACTCATTTGGCGAACGACCTAAGTTACGGGGACGTAAACACACCAACAGCAGTTGTCAAAGGGTCATGAGGAGAG
Source organism: Octopus sinensis (assembly GCF_006345805.1). Classification (NCBI taxonomy): domain Eukaryota; kingdom Metazoa; phylum Mollusca; class Cephalopoda; order Octopoda; family Octopodidae; genus Octopus; species Octopus sinensis. The sequence goes on from NC_042997.1 coordinate 146,622,195, forward strand.
AAACACAAAGACACACGAGTATATATATATATATATATACATATATATACAACGGGTTTCTTTCAGTTTCCGTCTACCAAATTCACTCACAAGGCTTTGGTCGGCCCGAGGCTAGTGGAACACATTTGCCGCTTAGTCGGATTGAACCCAGAACCATGTGATCGGGAAGCAAGATTCTTACCACACAGCCACGCCTGCGCCTACAATACATAAAATAATTTAACAATTTTTTATACAATTCCTAATAATATTTAATAACAAACATAATGAATTTTTTAAAACACCGAATGGCTATAGAGGTTCGCTCGAGTAAAACAGGAATCAAAGGGATCCATGGACAAACTATGGTTGAGAACTTCTAGTTTATATATCTACCCTGAGTTTTGATAGGTAAGTTGTTGCTGCTGCTGTTGGCCAGATCAGCCTACATTGGGTGAAACTAAAATCAAAAATGTCCCAGCCGTATCCATCTCGTCTTTTGTCTCTGACAACCTACCCTTTACTTCTGATTTTTTTTTTTTGAAGTCGGTACGGTGTGATTTAAAGATTTGGTTGCTATTTATACCAGCTCGAACGATCGCATAGAGTACCTCCCTTTACTGTTGGTTCGTATTCCTTACTCGAAGCGCCATCAAGTGGATGAACGGCTTCTGGTGATTTCCTCAGCTAGCATTATTTGTTTGTTCGTTGAGGAATATGAAGATGGTTTTTCGATGCCTTTTATCTTTTATTCTCATATATTTTACTTGCTTCAGTCATTGGATTGCAGCCATGCTGGAGCACCTCCTCGAAGAGGAGTAAGGAGAATTTATCCTGTTTAATACATACTAGGGGACACGTGAATATTTCACGGAATTAATGGTAAACTTACTGGGTTATTTCTGAAAACTTTATCCCAAAATTCTGAAAGCATAATCTGTGTTGTGTCTGTATGGAAAGATAGTAGCTCATCTATAACTCATTGAAAAGTAAAAGAAATTGGAATGCGATGATTACTTAATGCACTTTATATATACACTTTATTTACTTTATACACAATTTTATAGACTTAATAAACAGCACTCATAAAATAAATATTCACTCTTATTTTTCCGTCTTTCTCGTAAGTAAAATAAAAAATATATCCCGTACATATGATACAAGCTTTAGTTAAATTGCATATATCTGCCACATAAATAAGCGTGAATATTCATGGAATTGCACTTATGCGCAATTGATTTCAAATTTTGGCACACGGCCAGCTATTTCGTGGAAAGGTTAAGTCCATTGCATTCACCCCAGTTTTCAACTGGTACTTATTTTATCAACCTCGAAAGGATGAAAAGTAAAGTCAGCGTCGGCGGAATTTGAACTCAAAACCTGAAGAAATGCTAAGCATTTTGCCCAGTGTGCTAACGATTCTGCTAGCTCACCGCCTTACTAAAATATTAAAATATTTAAAA
>NC_042997.1:146626136-146633636 GCF_006345805.1 Octopus sinensis
TGTTTAGCAAATAATAAACGAGGAAGGTTACGAAACTCTCCTAAATTTGCCACTACAGTTATAACAGATACCGAATATGTAACCGGTCATCCAGATTGAGTGAACTTGTGCTTAGCTCTTCAGGACTATAAGGTAATATGTAAGGTCAACTTTAATCAGAGATTCAGTCACTAAGAAGTTAATTCAGTGACCAAATTCCATGGTTGTTGAAAGAAGATTGACAGAAGACCTTTATAATATCAGGTTGTAACATAATTAGAAAAGGAGTATTAGATCAGAATCTGTTAGACAAGAAGCTGATAAGAAGGATGTCGCTGCTGAATATAAATCAAGTATTTTTTCACGTCTAAACATGATAATTACATTGGTCAAACTAAGGCGCAAGTTTTAAAATACGATGTTACGGAAGCTTTTTCATACACATGGCATACGATTTATGAACGAAGCTACTAAATAGTATTTATCAAACCGGAATGCATTTTGGTATGTTTATTTGTAAGTGTATTTTGCTGGTATTGAGACGATCGACTGGGAGCAAAGACCATAAAAGCATCTCTCAATAGTTTCTCATTTTTCCTGATAACAAAATGATGCAGAGAGTGTGTAGCGGTATAGGTAAGTCGCTCCTCCACTGATCAGTATAGATAGATAGATAGATAGATAGATAGATAGATAGATAGATAGATAGATAGATAGATAGATAGATATGTATGTGTTTGTGTCTGTTTGTCCTCCCATCCACCATCGCTTGACCACCGGTGTTGGTGTGTCTACGTCCCCGTAACTTAGCGGTTCGGCAAAAAGAGACCGATAGAATAAGTGGCAGGTGTCGATTTGTTCGACTAAATGCGGTGCTCCAGCATGGCCGCAATCAAATGACTGAAACAAATACAAGAGTAAAAGAGTGTTGTCACTGTTGAGGACGTCGGCTTGGCAGAATAGTTAGAGCGTCGGGGAAACGCCTTGTAGTATTTGTTCTGGCTGTTTACGTCCTGATTTCAAATCCCTCTTGGGTCGATAAGGCCCGAAATTTTGGAGGAGGGCGTCAGTCGATTAGATCAACTCCAGTACGCAACAGGTGCTTAATTTATCGACCCCAAAAGGATGAAATCGAAGTCGACCTCGGCGGAATTTGAACTCAGAACGTAGCGGCAGACGAAATACCTATTTCTTTACTATGCACAAGGGGCGAAACACAGAGAAGACAAACAAGGACAAACTGATTAAGTCGATTATATCGACCTCAATGCGTAACTGGTACTTATTTAATCGATCCCGAAAGGATGAAAGGCAAAGTCGACCTCGGCGGAATTTGAACACAGAAGGTAACAGCAGACGAAATACCTATTTCTTTACTACCCACTAGGGGCTAAACACAGAAGGGACAAACAAGGACAAACGAATTAAGTCGATTATATCGACCCCAGTGCGTAACTGGTACTTATTTAATCGACCCCGAAAGGATGAAAGGCAAAATCGACCTCAGCGGAATTTGAACTCAGAGCATAGCGGCAGACGCAATACGGCTACGCATTTCGCCCGGCGTGCTAACGTTTCTGCCAGCTCGCCGCCTTAGATGAAATAGTTCTAATAAAGTACTGGAAGCGATTTAATCGAATTGCCCGCCCATCCAGCTCTCTGCTAATTTGTGCCTATGTTAAAAATAATTATTAATATTGTTGTTGTTTTTGTCGTCGTCGTCGTCGTCTTGGTTTTTGTTGTTGTTTAAACGGAGTTATGTATTCGGAAGGTCTGGTGTTTATTTTATATTCGGGCACCAGAACTCAGAACACTGCCGCAGATGTTCATTTATGTCGTTGCTGTCGCCTTGACAAAGGACAATATATCGCTCCTAATCATCCACATCATCATCATCATCATTATCTTACCATCATCGTAATTATAATCATCACCTCCACTAACATCACCACTTTCTCCGTCTCCACAATTGTTGTTATTTTCGTTGTTGTTGTTGTAATAAGTGTTGATATTGCAGTGCTTTCATTATTCGGCACTTCTTCCTTGCAGTGACCTTGTTACGGCCGTTAATTGTTGCTGTGTCTATGAATGTTGGATGTTGGGAGGGAAGAGCCTTCGTTACACGAGGTGGGGACGGGAGTGCTGGTTGTCTGTTGTGATGTTAACTGGTTCAATTCGACTGGCTGGTTTATCTTTTATTACGAAGGCACGATAAGGCTATTCATTGCCAGCAAATTTGGCAGAAATACAAAAAAGAGTAAGAAATATCGTAACAGATTAAGGAAACACGCTCAAAAAAGAAGGAACGAATAGATTTAATTCAAATTGGTAAAAGCTAGAGAGAGAGAAATAGAGACTGACAGAGATAGATAGATAGATAGATAGATAGGTAGATAGATAGATAGATAGATAGATAGATAGATAGATAGATAGATAGATAGATAGATAGATAGACAGACAGAGGGGGAGACACAAAAAAGAATTTGTTAATCAGTCTACCTATCTATCTATCTATCTATCTATCTATCTATCTATCTATCTATCTATCTATCTGTCTGTCTATCTATCTATCTATCTATCTATCCCTCTATCTATCTATCTCTCTATCTATCTACCTATCTGTCTATCTATCTATCTATCTATCTATCTATCTATCTATCTATCTCCCCCCCGCCTGTTCGGGACGACTTTCGGGCCAGGGCCCATGGACAACTTCCAGAGATCCCTGGCCTGGCAGTGCTACCGAGAAGCGCTACCCGTTCGGGATAAGCTCTACAGACACGGCTCGAGAAACACGGGGCCGACCTGCCCGAGATGCGGTCAGAGCGACGAAACCGTTCTGCACGCACTCGTTCAGTGTCCAACAATTTCCGACCTGTGGGCTTATGTCGAACAACTGCTGTCACGTGTGGGACGAGTCGGTTTATCAGCTGAGTCTATCGTCAATATTGTCACGCCTCCTTCCTTCAAACGGGAAGGAAGAGCTATTTTCATCATCCTTGTGGCTATGGCGAAAGAATGTATCTGGTGGACGCGTCTGAAAGGATTGGAGACAAACACTTTCCTCTCTGGTCAATCTCTCATCAACTTCTTCAAGTACCACTTGAAAAGGAAAGTGAGAGTAGAGAGGCAAGTTTTGTCTAGCGAATGTTTAAAAAAAGATGGGTGAATGTAGCAAAGATGGCACGTATGAATGACGAAGCCACCTTGAGCATAGTCCTATGAACCCAGAAATCGAAAACAGAGAGTTGCTTATTTGCAAAAAAAAAAAAAAAAAAAAAAGAAATATAAAATGTGACTTCATTGACCGAGGTTACCGTGGTCTTTTCCGTAGGCTTTTCTTTCCACGGGTAAACCTCACCTGTCCTCCCCTTTACACTTCATATTGACACTTCTGTGATAACGATCCTATTGATCAATTTTTTTCCTCTCCCCCTTTTTTTTTTTTTTTTTTTTTTTTTTAACCCCCCCCTTTTTTGTCCTCTTTCTCTCCTTTTACGATCCCTTTTGATCGAAACTCCCCTTTCCTTTTTTTTTTTTTTTTTTTTTTTTTTTTTAAACCTTCAAAAGAAAAGCTCTACCTTGTATTTGTTTCTATCTGTGTGGCAGCCCTGTGTGGCTAATAAAGAAACATATCTATCTATCTATCTATCCATCTATCTGCCTGTCTATTTATCTGTCTGTCTGCCTGTCGGTCTGTCTACATATATGTACATATATGTATTTGGGTGTGTAGCTCACTAATTTCATTCTTCTCCTCTATCCCCATGACTAACATTTAGTTAGCGAAACATCTTTTTCACACTTCGTCTTTTCTCTCCCTCTCTACTCCTGCCTGTCTGTATCTCTCTCTCTCTCTCTCTCTCTCTCTCTCTCTCTCTCTCTCTCTCTCTCTCTCTCTATATATATATGTGTGTGTATACATATACAAACTAAATACATAAACATATGTATTTAGTATATATGTCTGTCAGTCTCTCATTCTCCTTATATGAGTGTGTGTGTGCATACATACCTGTATAATTATAAGCATACAATGTATATACATACGTATATACATGTGTGTACGTACATATACATATACATATATATATATATATATATATACATACACATACACACTCACACAAACACACACACACACACACACACACACGCATATATATATATATATATATATAATATATATATATCCGAGAGAGTTAGAGGTTGGGAAGTCAACCAACTAAAGGATAGTACCTATCTTATATACTGCTGCTTGTGTACCCAATTATTAATACCCAAGTGCTGGTTATTGTGTGGCAATTTCGCAATCGAGTGTCATATATGGGCGCGGATAAAAAGTGGTTTACCCTTAATTTATATGGCAAAAAAGAAAATGGAGGGGATACAAAAATGACATGCATCAGCCAGTAGACATTCTATTATGTCCATTCTAATACATAAGGAAGTATTATAAGAATACATACACATGCAAAGATTGTGTGTTACACACATATGTACTAGTAATACATAAAAGAGTAAAGGATCAGTTCCTTACGGCCGTTTCTGCCAAGAGGCCACGATATCATCCATGCTATCTCCATCTCTTCAGAGTTTTGTAGATAAATTTCAGATGTTGAGTGTGTCTCTAGATGAGTACTGGGGTCGATGTAATCGACTGGCCCACTCTCCCTAAAATTTCGGGCCTTGTGTCTCAATTAGAAAAGAAAGAAAAAAAAGAATAGAGTATGTGTGTATGTGATGAAAGACAAAGATGACCGCGGTGAGATTTGAGCTCAGGGCGTAAGAACTCGAAACAAATATAAGTTTTTTTTTTATCATCTAATGCTCTTGCGATTTTGCCAGTTTGCCGCATCATTTAATCAAGCATAATGAAATTAATAAAAACAGAAAAATGAATTAGTTCTCATTATAAATGAATGTGCTCAAAGACAGCTTTGAATGAAAGACAGTAGAATCTACAGAAATGGTATTCAATTCAAACTAGTGAGGGGGCTTCTGAGTAGTTTATCGATCTGCAAGAAAATGCAGGTAAATCTCCTTCAAATCTAATATAAAGTTCTTTTCTATTCCAGGCACAAGGCCCGAAATTTTGGTGGATAGGGACCAATTGATTAGATCAACCCCAGTACGCAACTGGTACTTAATTTATCGACCCCGAAAGGATGAAAGGTAAACTCGACCTTGGCGGAATTTGAACTCAGAACGTAAAGACAGACGAAATACCTATTTCTTTACTACCCACAAGGGACTAAATACAGATAGGACAAACAAGGACAGATAAACGGATTAAGTCGATTACATCGACCCCAGTGCGTCACTGGTACTTAATTTAGCGACCCCGAAAGGATGAAAGGTAAAGTCGACCTCGGCGGAATTTGAACTCAGAACGTAGCGGCGGATGAAATACCACAAAGCATTTCGCCCGGCGTGCTAACGTCTCTGCCAGCTCGCCGCCTATCAAATCTAATATAATGAACAAAAGATACATTAGACAATATAGTCCTATATTTCATTTAAAGAAACAGAAAGTGATTGGCGAGATTTGAACTCAGAACATAAAGAGCCGAAAGAAATGCCGTACGACTTTCTAACGTTTCTGCAAATCCATCACCCCTAATGGATTCTATTTGAGTACAAGTCTAAGAATTCTAATGATAAGGCTTAGTCGATTATACTGACTATCGTCCCAGCTCGTCACCTTGCGTGTACAGTGTGTGTATGCGTGTATCTGTTCGTATTTGTATGAATGTGTGTGTGTGCGTGTGTGTGCGTGTGTGTGCGTGTAACATAAAAATGAAAACAGTCGTCTGCCTTCAGTGAAAATTGTATTACTTGAAGATGCTGTAATATTTTGTTGTATATTTCATCTACACCAGGGCTACTGATGGCCAGTATTAAAAAGCAAAGTATGTAAAATGTGATAAGATTATATGTCATGACTGATCTCGAGGACCTTTCTTCGATTGTAAACATAGACGAGATTTTTAAAAAAAACACAGAACCAAATGAACTACAGTACTCAATGACTGCTTTTCAATGACGAAACAAAGGAAGTCTTCATATGGTCTCTCAATAAGCTAGACATAGTAGCCAAAGTTTCTCAGATTTCGCTCAAATCCTACTCTATAATCAAAATCAAAACGAACTTACACACACGCAGCACACACAAACATGCCAAAACGTGCGTACAATCATATATATATGTGTATATGTGTGTGTGTGTGTGTGTGTGCGTGTGTGTGCGTGTAACATAAAAATGAAAACAGTCGTCTGCCTTCAGTGAAAATTGTATTACTTGAAGATGCTGTAATATTTTGTTGTATATTTCATGTACACCAGGGCTACTGATGGCCAGTATTAAAAAGCAAAGTATGTAAAATGTGATAAGATTATATGTCATGACAGATCTCGAGGACCTTTCTTCGATTGTAAACATAGACGAGATTTTAAAAAAAAACACAGAACCAAATGAACTACAGTACTCAATGACTGCTTTTCAATGACGAAACAAAGGAAGTCTTCATATGGTCTCTCAATAAGCTAGACATAGTAGCCAAAGTTTCTCAGATTTCGCTCAAATCCTACTCTATAATCAAAATCAAAACGAACTTACACACACGCAGCACACACAAACATGCCAAAACGTGCGTACAATCATATATATATGTGTATATGTGTGTGTGTGTGTTGTATATATATGTATATGTATATTCACAGAATATTTACAAAATAAAATCGTACGTCACTTTACACTGGATATGTTCAAAAATTATATAGAAGTACAAATGGAACAAACGGAAAATACATACATAGAATGTCGCTAAATCCTCATCTACATTCTACGTATATTTTCTGTTTGTTCTGTTTATGACCAAGTCATTTATTTTTATACACTTTATTTAGGACCCAATGTGTCCATTTTTAAAAGAAAAAGTGTCAGTTGACGGATATTTGGCTGCTATTTCTAGTTGATCGAGTGATTAGCTTGACACTTTCCTCCTTCGTCGGCTTGCTGCAGCCTCTGTTATTGTTGTTCTTCGGGTTTGTTGTTTCTACTGTTACCGACTCTGACGTTTGCTATCATTGTTGCCTGTATGCTTGTGGCTTGCCTCATGTGGTCCATTCGCCGTTGCCTTTACAAACTCATCTTCACTTCTAAAGATGCCTGACTGACGTTCGTCGTTTGTTTATTCATTAACCGCAAATTGTCCTATCAATAGAATCCCTGACAGCTTCTTCTCTGCAAGTGGATTGGACGAAGCAAGAAGTAAAAGAAAGAAAAAATAATTAAAAAAAAAAAGAGGCGAAAAAGTAGTTATGAAAGAAAAAAGGGTGAAACTGTAAAAAAGGTAAAGGCGAACGAAAAACAGAACAGAGGGAAGGGAAATGAAAAGAAGAAAGAACGAATAAAAAAAAATCAAAATGAAACAAACAAAAGAAGAAATAAAGAAAAGGATAGGAAGGAATAAAAAAATGAAGGAAAGAAAATGGAAAAGATTAGAAAAGTAAACAAAG
>NC_042997.1:146643636-146666136 GCF_006345805.1 Octopus sinensis
CCCCTCTCTCGATATCCTACGTTCTACTTGCCTAGAACCTGTCCTCTGAACCACCCCTCCCACTGGTGCTCCTCTATATTTCTGCACCCCCCCACCACCATTATAGGTGTCTACTCTTTGAACCCCCTCTTCAATACGCTATTTCACCATGCATTACCCCTCTCTCGATATCCTACGTTCTACTTGCCTAGAACCTGTCCCCTGAACCACCCCTCCCACTGGTGCTCCCCTATATTTCTGCACCCCCCACCACCATTATAGGTGTCTACTCTTTGAACCCCCTCTTCAATACGCTATTTCACCATGCATTACCCCTCTCTCGATATCCTACGTTCTACTTGACTAGTACCTGTCCTCTGAACCACCCCTCCCACTGGTGCTCCCCTATATTTCTGCACCCCCCCCCCCCCCCATAAAAAGCACCATCCGAACGTGGCCGATGCCAGACCCCTCTGGCACCTGTGCAGGTGGCACGTAAAAAACACCCACTACACTCGCGGAGTGGTTGGCGTTAGGAAGGGCATCCAGCTGTAGAAACACTGCCAGACTAGACTGGAGCCTGGGGCAGTCCCGAGCTCCCCAGACCCCGGTCGGAACCGTCCAACCCGTGCTAGCGCGGAAAACGGACGTTAACGATGATGATGATGATGATGATGATATGTATGTTTGTGTGTGTATATATATATATATATATATATATATATAATATATATATATATATATATATATATACACACACACACGTATATATCGTCTAGCTTTGTTTTGGAAACTTCCTTTATTAAGTTAAACACCTTTATTCTCTTTGATATTTCAGCATCAATTTTTCAGCACATAATCACTGTGTTCCCGAAATAGTCGTACCTTCTCGATTTCATTGCTTTCCACCTCTATTCGCCTTTGAGCTACGTTATCCAACAGCATATATTTTTGTTTGTATGTGGCTCATTTTATGATCTACAGCTAAGCTTTGAGTGTCCAGTTTTATCAGCATAATCTGCAGCTTGTATGTGGTCTCAACGGTAAGTACAACATTATCTGAAAATTGAGGTGGAGTGTTTGTTGCTCAACACTGATGGTCACGCCACCTGTGCAATCAATGTCTTGTATGACTATTTCTAGACATTTGGTAAAGAGCTTCAGAGAGATTGTATCTCCTTGCTTGACACCCTTCTCAATTGCGACCTTTAATAGGGGTGATAGCAGAGCTATATCTGTTGTGTATCCAGAGTTGTCATCTCTGAGCATTTTGATGCATTACGCCTCGCATTTTGCGTTTCCAGAGATTTAAAAAACTGCATTCATCTTGACGCTATCAAAGGACTTTTCGTAATTAACAAATGCACTGAAGAAGCGAAAGCTGTATTCGTTCGGTCACTGTATGAGCTGTGTTACAGTGAATATGTGATCTATCGTACTATAGTTCTAACAGAAACCTATTTGCTCTTTCGGCTGTTGGTCGTCGACGTGTTTTGATAATATGATGACCATGACTTTTGTAAACAGCTTATAGAGGCGAGACAAGAAGTATATGGGGCGTTACTTTTTATAGATAATTTTTATTACCCTTCTTAAGAAGCAGGATAGTATGACACTTTCTACAGTGAATGTAGCTAGATAATACCTCTTTCAGATAGCTAGACAGTACCTAGCGCGCCAGATTCATCAATAGCACTGTCCTACCTGCGATCTTATATGTAAGTAAGACGTGGGCTACTACGGAGAGAACAGAACATCGATTTACTACGACACAAAGGACAATGATGGAAAAATCCATGCTAGGAATATCCTCATCAGAGCATATTCGAAATGAAATCATTCGAGAACCGAGCAGTGTGAACGATGTGATCACAAAGTACCAAAAGCAAAAGTGCTGCTGGGCGGGACAGTTCGCAAGGTTTACCTACAACTAGTGGACTCGTGCAGTTGCCGTGTGATATTCAAGAGATCGAGGAATGCCGATCGTAAGGCTTTCATAACGATAGAAGATCTAGTTAAGTTCTACTTAAGCAGTTTGGGTCAAGATGGTAAAGAATGGCGCAATCAAAACAGAACTAGAAGCGCATTGTGACCAGCGGGGTATGACGGCACCCGATTGTCTGATCGATACTGTGATATGTGTATATGTGTATTATGTATGCATTATAAAATATGATGAACTAGAAGCAAACGGTCATCGGAAAATAGAAAAATAGTTATAAAGTGATTTTTTCTATCCAAAAAGGTTTTTTCATCCAATATTTACACGCCATCATTTCTAGCTTTATCTACTTTGTGTTCAATCGTTAGAAACGAATCATTTAATCTATATATATATATATATATATATATATATATATTATATATATATATATATATATATATATATATATATATATACACGAGTATATATATATATATTATATATATATATATAATATATATATATATATATATATATAATATATATATATATATATATACACGAGTATATATATATATATATATTATATATATATATATGTCTTCCTTTTCTATTGGACTTTCTTCTGTTTCTGAAGAAGAGCTTTACTCGAAACATAAAAACCACCTTTCTTTCCTTCCCAGAGCGTCTGCTAATACTTTGCATGTACCACATCCTCGTGTTGTTGTTTTCTTTTGTGTTTGGTCTTTTTCACACACACACACACACACACACACACACACAAATATATATATGCATGCGTAGATGGATGGGTGGATGCATACATGTATCTGATGATTCACGCCGCTCGACACAATTCTTCACCATATGACGTATACTGAAACAAAACAAAAAAAGAGTCAGGGTACACATTATAGACATTGCTGAAATAACTTCGATCATAGGCCAGCTTGATCAGAACTTATTGAGGCCAAATAGCAATAACAACAGCAGCACCAGAGCATAGCTCGATTTCAGATATTTCTAGTTATAATTCCTTTTCCTTTTGTTTTTCTTTTCTATTCTTCCACTATTTTCTAGGTTATATTTTAGTGCTTAATCGTATGTTTGTGTAACATATTATATTTATGTGCAACACCTGCAGCTGAAATGCAGAATTTTCAATTCTAAATTGAAAAGATATCCGTGTATATGTATATGTATATATGCATGTATGTGCGTGTGTGTGTGTGTGTGTGTGATGTAACATAGTCGTTAGTATACGTAGGTATTCTTTGAATTAACAGGAAACAGCTGCTTAGTACTCAATAATGAGTTATACTGCTGATACGTACGGCTATGTATCAACACAGGAAGAATTACGGGATAAAAGAATGAATAAAACGAACAGGGTCAAGATTACTAAATATTATTGTTTGTGCTAGAGGACTGTTTAATTCAACAATAAATGTAACTCTGTCTACTTCTATTTTCAATCGCTGACAGTTATTTCACTGACAGAGACTAAATAAACCTCCGAGAATTTTCGACTTCTTCCGTGAATATTCGGTTTTTTTTTGGGTTTTTTTTTGTTTTTTTGTTACAGCGACTGTTCTAGAAGATGTTTGTGCCTGTAGAAAATATTGATAATTTAATATATACTTGTATCTATCAGTGTGTACACAACAATGTGTCTATTTTTTGGATGTGAAGATATATGGTCAACTTTGATCTACATACATACATACATATAGACAGCCAGCAGACAGACAGACAGACAGATGAATTGCGCGATGGATAAATGGATGGATGGATGGACGGATATATATATATATATATATATATATATACATACATACATACATACATACATACATACATACATACATACATACATACATGCATCATACATATATATACCTATCCTTTTCTCTTCTGCTCTAGGCACAAGGCCCGAAATTTTGAGGAAAGGGGCCAGTCTATTAGATGACCTCAGTACACAACTGGTACTTAATTTATCGGCCCCGAATGCATGTAAGACAAAGTCGATCTCGGCGGTATTTGAAATCCGAACGTAGCGGCAGACGAAATACCGCTAAGCATTTCGCCCTGCGTGCTAAAGTTTTTGCCACTTCGCAGCCTTACATTCATATCGTTTACTGTTCGGCAAATACACCACACAATACATATAAGAATTATTAGTATCGTAAATGCAGTAATTTGCAAGGAGCTACGTAGGTTTTATGCCAAGAGAAAGTTAGATGTCGACATATTCCAGTAATCTTCAGGTTTACCCACAAGACGCTTTTTCTTTTCTTTTTTCTTGAAAAACTTTATTTGAGAGTGAATGTTTGTTTTGCCTGAAAGGGATGATAATATGCCCTTATAATATTTTTTCTTCTATTTGATGAACACAATTTTTTCGATTTCAAAATGAACCAATTGTTGACGACGCAAGAGTCGTGGAGCGCATTTTAAAATACTGAGTTACTACCACTTCTAGGTGAAACAAACATTCATTTTCTTAATACCAGAAACCATTTTGTGGACAAACCTAATAATTACCGGAATAAGATAACTACAGTTTATTCACAGCTGAGCCACGTATCTTTCTCCCGATATGAAAATTAGGTGTTTGTTGGCAACAAGATAGAGTGTATATAAGTATACGAGTGGGTACCCTAAGGTAACTGGAAACGTTCTCTGTGGGACAATCCCGATGTAGTTCAGACTTCCGCCTCAAGAAGCCACTTGATGCGACCCTCAGGCATCAGTCTGCCAACCGGCGTCGTTGTGTGAAGTCGTACTGCCACATAGTACGTCTTTATCTTGCAGTGCTTCTCCCCTCTTCGTCAATTTTTGCGATGGCTGAAACGAAGGAACGGCATGCTTCCGTAAAATTATGTTTTCTGCTGGGAAAACGGCGGCCGAAACAGTTGTCATGTTTCAGGCAGCTCATAAAGCCGCTGCCATGAGCAAAACTCAAGTTTACAAGTGGTTTCCACGCTTTAGGAATGGTCACTTGTCGCTTGAAGTCCAACCTCGTTCAGAGTGACTGTCGACACCCCCGAACGAATGAAAACATCATGAAAATCACCGAACGATTGGCGAACTCTTTATATGACTGGTGTGTTTTGGAGCTCCTCCCAACGAAGTTTGAGCGATGAATTGCGAAGGAAAAGAGTTGCAGCAAAATCTGTGCCTCGCCTGCTCACGGAGGATCAAAAGCAGTCACGACTGAATATATGCCGTGGACTGAAAGAACAGTTGGAAGTTGATGCAGACCTCTTTTCGAAGGTCATCACTGGTGACAAAGGCTGGTACTACGGAATTTGCAGGTGTGGAAGAGGCGAAGAAAAAAACGACGAGGCATTAAAAGCATCACTTTGCAAGAGTTTTAGAACTGCTTTGAACAGTGGAAAACTAATCTGGACCGGTGCATTGCTTCAAATGGAAAATTCTTTGAAGGCGATAAAAGTATAAACATGAAAACTAAGTGAATAAAATGATGTTGTAAATTCCGGTTTTTGGGGGTACCCCACGTGTATGTTCGTATGTATGCATGAATATATATATATATGTATGCATGCATGCGTGTATATTAAACGCGACTTGTAAACAAACTAGTGAATTATTATTCCATATCTGCATTAAATCTTTTCAAATGCTCCAAACAAAATAATGTTTGGGAAATTTCTATTGTTATTTGTGAGTCTAGGAAACATTTCGAAATGCCTACAAGATTCACATTGAGAAAGTTAATTCAGTGTCACCCAAATTGTATGTATTCTTATTTTTCATATCACTCGGTTACGTGTCTTTGCACTAAGCCGCCAAATTGCTTTCCCTTTTCTAACTCACCTTCCGGCCTTACATGCCTACACATGTAAACACTAAATAAATAATTTTCACAAGCATTTTTCCAATTAATACTTTGAGTGAATGTAAATGACATTTAATACATCTACTTCCAGTTACTAGTCATAATCTGCTGTCACCATATCTATTCTACAAAGCCAAGATCAGCAGGGTATTGGACTTTCAACCGATTTTCGATAAATATCGAAAACTATTCACAAGCTGAATTTATGAATTTGTATCTGAAATCTAGACTGAAAATAACGAAAAGAATGCTGCTACTCGAAGCTCTATGGCAAGTTTCTTCTCTTTTTTTTTGCGCCATTATTACGGTGTGTTGCTGTTGTTAACGATACTTCATGCTGTTTTATCTCAGACCACATCTGTATAGCCAAGCAAGTAGTGATACTCTTCATTCTAATTTTCTTTAGAGAGTAATGTTATTTTACATTAGTTTTTTTGTTTTTTAAATATAAGTAATGGAGAAGTAAACAAGAAGTTTTATTGCTGTTAAGCTATTGCATACATGTACATTCTTTGACAGATTGGAAAACATCTGGGTTCTTTTTTTTTCTTTTTATTCATTGAAAACATAATAGTACTGATGTTTCGTAGGCACCTGTAGTTACTATATTGCGTTTTAAAAAGGTATTATTCGTAAATCAGTCATGTCTGTTAGTTCGACCTCCAAAATATTTCTGGTGTTACCTGAAGCCAAAAAGCAGAGTCTAATTAATGAGATGTCACAAGTTATTCAAGCTGCAGCAACCGACACACACCACTGGTCTGCACACCTGTGCTTAGGATCAGATGTGGTTTTGCTGGGTGATTACATTCAAATGAGCCTCGATTCTGACCTGCATTCTTGGTGACCAATCACCTTGATTAATGAGATTTAGTTGTTCTACTTCTTTCTCAGCTATTTACTGACGATAAGAGCCCTAATCTTCTAAAGATACTGACCTGTTTACATCAGTATCGTCAAAGTTACATCTTGTTCTGATCTATTTAAATGAAGCGGTTTCAAACAATATACCAAGACGTAATTGTACTAAATCATATAACAGTTATTTTTGTTATGAAATCCGCCAAAAATAGAATCGATAAAATTATATGTATTAAAACATAATACAATACGAGCAAGCATTAGGTAGCGAGCTGACAGAACCGTTACCACGCCGGGCAAAAGGCTTAGCGGTGTTTCGTCCGTCTTTATGTTCTGAGTTCAAATTTTGCTGAGGTTGACTTTGCCTTTTATCCTTTCGGGGTTGACAAAATAAGTACCAGTTGAGCAGTGAGGTCACTGTAATTGACTTAACCCTCGCCCGAAATTGCTTGCCTTGTGCCAAAATTTAAAACCAATATTAAGAGCAAGGTACAGATGGTTGTGGAATATTCAACCACTTACACGCTGATTCAATAAATAAGTAGTTCGGTTGTTCGAATCACTGGATACTCGTAGTCGGAAACCGACGGAGATTCATACACTTTATGTATGTGGTGGTGAATCTCCGTCGTTCCACGATGAAGATCCCGAGTCAATGTGTAAGAGGCTGAGCATTTCACAAACACGTGGTGTACACGTAACTTTCAGGCAGAACCAACATATCAAAGCGTGACAAAGCAGTACTTTTGAAATTATTCGATGGGCTTCTTTACAGTTTCCATCTACCTAATTTCATTTTTAAAGTATAGGTTGACACGAGATTATAGAAAATGAGATTTACCCAAGATATCACGCAGTAGGAGCGAATTCTAGACCTTACGTTAGCGAAGCAAAATTCTCAACCATTTAGCCATACTGTGCTTACATATGTATGCATATATACTATAAAACACGTTTTCTTACGCCTTTACATATCGGCTAAGAGATACAGATGTAGATTTTAAAAAAAAAACAATTGCATTGGTCTTGAATTGAATATTAAATTAGCATAAGTAAGGTATATTCAATCGAGTTTAGTTAAGCATATCGTATTCAGCCACGCTCTAGGTTGATGAACAAATAGCTGTATTGGTAAGCAAACAGTTTGGGTGTAAACAAGGACTGCCAGACCAGGCAATGCGAGTATGCAATAAATGGTAGACATATCTATAATTGAGTGACTGAAATGAAGTTCCTGTACATACTGCTAACGTAGTAAAGTCAATATGAGTCAAAAACACTGCCACAAATAAACTTGAGAAAGAAAGGAATAATGCAGGACCTAGAATCGTTATTGTGTTGCTTACACAATCAAAGCAATGCTTGTCTTAAGACAGCCTGGATAATGTGAGCTCGTGTAACTGTGTATGTATGTTTGAGAGAACAGATTTTATATCATTAACACCTTGCTCAGCAAAACATCTGTTACTTATTATCTGCTTCTTATAATGTGTAATTAACATTTGCATATTTAACATGCTTTTTATCGTTTTTCTCTGCAAAATGTCTATAGCTGGAATATTGTAATTATTTTCTCTGCTTTTATCGATTAAATTTTGTTTGTTTTCGTTAAAGATGTTGTTTGCAAACTATTTCAAACTGTTCTGAAGATAAATACAATATTTCTTCGCACATGTCTTACTGAAATCATAAGAATTAGAATCGCAGCCTTTAAAGTCTCAGATGAGTTTTAAGGTCAACTAATAAGTAGAAAAGAGTAAAATACTGATTAATGATGTGAAATAATGATAAGGAAGGTTAACTAATGATTAATAAGCGAGATAATGGAAGAGGGGGAGAGATGCTACAGCGTTAAATAAGTTGTTTTATAGTACCCAGGTCAGCTCCTTTATAATTCATGTTCAAATCTCACCAGTGTTAATAATGTCTTTCCTCATACTAGGTTGATAAATGGACTATATAGTATATATCAAACGTGATACTTTGCGCCTATAGGACATATTAGTTATTTGCTTTAAAAGTTTGATACAGAGCCAGCAAATCAGGAGAGGTGGGGTAGGTCGATTACATCGAGCCCCATTGTTGAAATGGAAACTTATTTTATTGACCCCGAAAAGATGAAATGCAAACTCGACCCTGGCAGCATTCGAACTCAAAACGTAAAGTCAGAAGAAATGCCGCTAAGCATTTCTCCTCACCCCCACCCCACCCCCATCTGCGGTAACGATTCTGCCAGCTCACTGCCTTTGACATAGTGATAATTTGAAAGAGTGCTTTGGTCGCTGAATTTACCGGCTATCAAGCAGTCGGCCGAGAGGCTTACAAGAACTGTTCTATAACTAGAATTGCAATATATCTCTTGTCGAGACTTTTGATTCTCAACGACCCATATACAGATATCTAATTAAAAATATAATTAGTTGAACTACCATAACATTGAGGACTGATTTTATACAAGATAATTTCCACCCTCTAGGAAAACTATTGGCGACAGACTAGCGATCTACCCAAAGATTGTTTCGCTCGTCTCTCAAATACCGAATTCCTCATAAACAGGAGAGAATCTGCAACACCGAGATTTGATGATGTATTTATTTAATTTCTTTGTGCAAAAATTTGTTACATCATTATGTTTCCGTTAGATTAAATTTCTACATATAACAATCCGGATTAGAGTAAAGATAATAACTTTTAAATCATATTTTCTTGTTCCATTTTAGCTACTGAGCTTAACTTTGCTATCTTAAACTGAGATAATTACACAAAATTATGTCAAATCCTAAATATGCGGAGAAACTATCAAACTATCAGATCTTATTTGTGTTATGTGGCTGGTTGAGCGTTTATCTCACATAGTCGGTTGTATTAGCAAGATTCTTCGGGTTGGTGACTGTGCGAGATATACGCTCTGCCAGCCAGTATGTCTGTGGATTTTCTGTGGATAGGGACATGATATTCTGAGCAACAGAATGTTGAAAGCTAGAACTATGACCCATTTTATTAAATATTACTTTATCTTAAGCATTGTGTTCTTTTTTACTTTGTTCGTACAATTATTGTGCACGTAATAAATCTTGAAAACATTACTACATAAGTATTGCTTCTAATTGTCGATCAGAATGAGTGAAGGCAAACTAATTTGAATATGGAAATACATACGTTTCCATTTTCGATGAATACTCATACATCATCAAAATTAAACTATACATGAAGCTGAGAATAAGTAAACTGGATGGCATCATAATAATGAGTTACTACGAAGTTAATTTTAGTGAGAACAACCATGTGACCGCACTGAAAGATAGATTCGGAATAAAAAGAAAACGCTCACGGATTAAAGAGAACTTTGAAGTCGAAATCCTCAAGATTTCTAGCACTGTGGGATTTTAAAATGCAGTTATAGTTTCCAAAGGAAAACTGAAAATTTAAATTATGTCTATTAAGTACTATAACAAAATCTACACATTTTTAGAAGAGACTGCAAAATTGCAAGCTCTTTCTGAACAGTGTCGTCTAAAACCTACCCAAACAGCTATAACGTTAACTATAAAACAAATATAGTCATGGGACCTAAGTCAGATACGAGCGCGCAATATTTAGCCAAGCTAAAAACCTATATAATTATAATCGTTATATGAGAAGTTCACAACAAAAATCAAGTACAGGTTAGAACGTTTGCTAATAATGAGACAGTTAGCAAACACATGAGAGACAATCTTAATGATAAACTTAGAGATACTACCAGCTGTAATTGTATTAGGGTAGTGGTATCTGCATTTTTCACTTGGTTCGATACAATCAAACGTTAAGCATCAATTTCGAAAATTCTTCCCTCCCGAGTCTTGAAATTTGGATTAACACACGGTAATTATAAAGGTGATGTCAGTATAATCATACACGTCAATAGTCGCTGCTCTTTGACAGAAGTGAGACATTAAAAAATCTACTTGATGTTTCAATGGGATAATTTAAATTTTTCAAATTGAATTTAAATATTGATTTAACACATTTCACATATTCCCGTACAAATATTATGCTCTGGCTATTTCAAGCAACATAAACGAATGAAAACTTAGACAAAATAAGGAAAAAACAAATTGATAATTTTAAAGAGTGAGGACTCAATATTCTGACTACAGCTGTAACAACAGTTAACTTCATAGACGTTAAATCTTAGGTCTCAACACATGTAAACACAGGCAATACAGAAAATAACTAAAAGTACATTTACATTGACAACAATTACTCATCAGTAATATTAGTATCTAGAACAATATATTTTCAAATAAAATAACATTTGATATAACCATTAAGTATTATAGCAAAGCATGCCAAAAAGAAAATTAAATTTAACTCAAAGCCTGAACATAATGAACATAATTATAAACCTTCAGCTAATGAAACAAAACCCAGAAAAACCTAGCAGTAATGTAATCTGATTGAACTTGCTGTACATCCTTGATGTAAAGTTCAATGCTGCGACGAATTTCTTAAACTTGATTCAGAAGCATTTTCCTTCAAGACATCAATATTCCAAATTATTTACCCGGCAAAACACATAGTGAAAGATAAAAGGGGCTTCATTGCATTCGTAGGTGCCCTAACCACTAAGTAAGCTCAAGAACCCAGAAATAAAAAGTTATATCCCTTTAATAATTTCTGCAAAGTGGAATCCCTAATTTTTCATGCCCTTAAGAGCCTAAATAAAATCTCAAAATCTTGGGTGCACCTCCAAAGGAGGATAAGTAAATAATAAGCCCATCTTTATACACGTAGACAAAAGAAGCACTACATCATAATCAAGCTATATATGGTGTCTGAAATGTAAAATTTAATATCATCTTGTCTACGCTCAACTTGTGTATTTCAACTTGTGTATGCAGAAAACCACTTATTCCACTACAATCTGACCCTTGGTTGTATTTAGCAATATTCCCTCGACTGCAAGCATTCAGAGCAGGACTTAGGTTTGTCAACAACAAATGAATCGTTGTCTCCATCTTAATTTTAATCCCAGAAATCACCGAATACTTGCAAAAAAAAAAAAAAACGTCATGGGCACCAGTTTTCTTTTTCCAACTAAACCATAAAAAATAAATATGAATCGCTTTTATAGACCTACGGCAATCAATGTGAACCTCATCAAATACACTTGTGAATTACAATATGAAACCAAAGCCGTCATTGATGTTCCAACGAGCCATTTAGTTTTATATATTTGTAGCGTTAATTCTAGTCTAACCAATTATTGGATTCAGATAAATCAGTTAATCCTGTCGGGAAAAAATCTATTGGGAGTTTCTGAGTATCATTTACACCCACCAGAAACCAAACTGTAAAATAATCCAAAGAGTGAAAGAGAATATAGAATTCTAATTGAGAATATATGTATGTATATATGTATGTATGTATATATGTATGTATATATGTATGTATGTATGTTTGTATGTATCCATATATATATATATATAATATATATATATATATATATATATATATACATCCTATTTGCACATTAATTCGCTCTCTATATTTTTTATATCTTTACTCTCTTCTTCATTAATTCTCATCTTATCCATCGTTCACGCTGCGATACAGGCACATATATAGTGATTTAAATATACATCTTTCACTCATATGCATACATGCACAAATTCTCTCTCTACCTGTCCCTTACACGTTCTTATACGTTATATTATATCATATTATATTAATATTCTTTTCTACTCAAGGCACAAGGTCTGAAATTTTGGGGGAGGGGTCCAGTCGATTAGATCGACCCCAGTAGACTTAATTTATCGACTCCGAAAGGATGAAAGGTAAAGTCGAACTCGGTGGAATTTGAATTTAGAACGTAAAGACAGACGAAATACCTATTTGTTTACTACCCACAAGGGGCTAAAAAAAGAGAGGACAAACAGGGACAGACAAACGGATTAAGTGGATTACATCGAGTCCAGTGCGTAACTGGTACTTATTTAATCGACCCCGAAAGGGTGAAAGGCAAAGTCGATCTCGGCGGAATTTGAACTCAGAACGCAGCGGCAGACGAAATACCGCTAAGCATTTCGCCCGGCGTGCTAACGATTCTGCCAGCTCACTGCCTTAATATTAATTTCTTTATTGCCCACAGGGGGCTAAACATAGAGGGGAAAAACAAGGACAGATAAAGGAATTAAGTCGATTGAATCGACCTTAATACATAATTGGTACTTATTTCATTGACCCTGAAAAGGATGAAAGGCAAAGTCGACCTCGGATGAATTTGAACTCAGAACATAACGGCACACGAAATACCTATTTCTTTACTACCCACAAGGGGCTAAACATAGATGAGACAAACAAGGACAGACAAACGGATTAAGTCGACTACATCGACCCCAGTGCGTAACCGGTACTTAATTTATCGACCCTGAAAGGATGAAAGGCAAAGTCGACCTCGGCGGAATTTGAACTCAGAACGTAACGGCAGACGAAATACGGCTACGCATTTCGACCGGCGTGCTAACGTTTCTGCCAGCTCACTGCCTTAATATTAATATTAGCATTATTCGAGCAAAGATTTCGCAATAGGATCGACGAAAGGAGAAGAATTCAAATTTCAGGCTCATAATAAGTAAATATATCAAAATAACTTATCTGAAATGGCCCGTACAAACATAAATCACACCTACATACTCAATGTATCCTTTTTCTGGATATGAATCCATATTTATAGCGAAAATATAAAATTATACATAAACACTGTATAAACACATAAAATCTGCATAAAATTGTACATAAATACACCTCGCCTTCACAAACAGGTGTTAGAGCGATATGTATGCGAGCGTTATTTTTTTAAACACACTGGCATTAACCAGAATCGAATTTTTTTTATCTATCTTTTGCTTGTTTCGGTCAGACTGTGGTCATGCTGGGGCACAGGTTTAAAAGAATTTTAGTCGAATGAACTGACCTCCGTACTTATTGTTATTTAAAGTCTGATATTAATTCTGTCGGTTCTTTAACTTGAACCGCTATGTCACGGAGACTTAAGCACATCAGCACTGGTTGTCAAGCGATGGTGTAGGACAAACACAGACATAAACACACACACACACACATACACACACACATACATGCATACATACATACATACATACATACATACATACATACTACATACATACATACATACATACATGATTACAGGGACAGAGATGCAGGAAAAGCAGTAAAATATGACAACCGATGCAGAATTTGTGGAGTGAATATCGAAGATATTACCCCTATCATAAGCAGTTGTCCAAAAATGTCATCACAGTATTATCTACCGATAACACATGATGTTGTAGCTAGGACACTGTATTACGAGATCTGTTGAAAGGGTAACCCCGGAGACAAAAAAAGAACCCATAGTATGGTAGAAGCCATAGCCACTCATAATAAAAAGGAATATTGGTGGAATGTCCCAGTGAAAACTTCAATAAAATGTTAGCACAATAGACCTGAGATAATGATTTGGGACAGAGAAGAGAAACTGTGTACAGTTGTGGAAATTAGCTGCCCAGCAAATGTTAACATAAAGCTGAAGATCAACTGAACTATTGAGGAATCTGCAGTTACTCTATCCAGACTACAAGTTCAGATTTATACCTGTAATTATTGGGGCACTGGGATATGTAACGCACTACCTAAATGACAATCTTGAGAAATTAGGATTGTCCAAATCAGAAAGGAGGAAGTTGATTCGAAAACTACAGATCCAATCCATTACTGGAACTGTAAAAATTTGTAAAACTCTCCAGAAGTTTATCATTTCTATTTCACGGATTTCCACCTATCGCGTGGGGTTTTGGAACGTAACGCCCGTGATAGTCGAGGGATTTCAGTAATGCTATTTGAATTGCGTATACCGAGTTATTCTTATATAGTTTTCAGGGCAGAAACTGTCTTTATATTTAAATAAAATTATTCATATAAAGATAAAGACAGAAAAGAGAGGGAGACAGACAGAATAAAAGAGAGCGGGAGAGAGAGAGGGGGAGGAGAGAGACAGAAAAAAGAGAGAGAAAGAATGATAAGTAGAGAGAGACACTCATCAATTGATATATCACTGTTCGTTTGTAAATAATTAGATTCGAAGACACACGATCTTCATTCGTGATCCTGCATATTGGTTTTTACTTTAAGTGAATATTAAATCTTTTGAGAAGTACAAGTCACAGTTGAAATGATAACTTGCATTGACTCAACAGAGTGGAATTGTTTATTTTATAGCTCTGATTGTTACTATCTCATTTATGTTTGGTGTTATATATCAGCCATTTCTGATCAGTTTTCGAAGGTGAGGCTGATTATTATAGTCTCAATAATTTGCCTCCCGCCAGCAAAAGTGAATTAATTGAGATAAAAGTCGAGGAAAACGAAAGCCTGTCAAGTCTCTCAGACTCTATGCAAATCCGCTATTACTTCGGACAACAATTGCGATTCTGCTGGAAAGAGCAGCTAAATTTGCCTCGAGTTACACCATACCGTCTTAACAAAAGGAAAGACTCATTGGATAATCTGATCATAGATCAAACTGGCAATGCATTACGCTCCAGCTAGGGAGTTCAGGAGTAAGGTGTTGACTCTTAGTCACCACTGCTCTGAGATCTGCTCTAACCCGAAGTAATAATTCAAATAGCAAAAGCTGGTCCTGTGACATACGGGATACAAAGGAGTTTGAGAGATGAAAAGCAAGTTGATTATAATTCCGTGAGATACCGACTTCACTTCAGCAAAATATTCATTCTCACTCATATTTTTGGACTTTTTTTCTCAACCTGATAATTATTTCTAGATATCTTCTTAATGATCCTTACATTGAAAATCCTAATGAAAACAAACTTAACAGTTGGTTTCTATGCTATCGATATCTGTTATTTATTCTACAAACAAAAAACATGTTTGCAAATATTCATTCCTGATCTCGCTGTAGACAGTACAATCTTTTATCAGTTTGCAGATATAAACATCTTATTTCTTTATTGCCCACAAGGGGCTAAACATAGAGAAGACAAACAAGGACAGACAAACGGATTAAGTCGATTATATCGACTCCAGTGCGTAACTGGTACTTATTTAATCGACCCCGAAAGGATGAAAGGCAAAGTCAACCTCGGCGGAATTTGAACTCAGAAGGTAGCGGCAGACGAAATACCGCTAAGTATTTCGCCCAGCGTGCTAACGTTTCTGCCAGCTCACCGCCTTGGCAGATATAAACATCTACTAGCAAACAATATGTTCGCTGAAGACATAAACAAAGCCAGCGACTTTATCTTGTTTCAAAGTTGTAACTACTTCTGGCTGATGAGATATACAATGCCAAAACCTCGGTGTCTCGAAATGTTTGGCCCCTGAAGTTGCCTAGTCGTGTTAAAATAAAAATGTAAATATTCATTCTATAAACAATTCAATGTTTATAATTTTGGACAACAGTCAGTGTACGACTGTATACATTTATTCTGTGGTTCTTTCGACATTATTTGGACATGTACGATGAAGTAAATCAATGATTTGCTGATAAAACCAAATATTGCAGAAGTTCGAAATATATCCAGAATTTTATCCCATACTAGTGAAATAATTAGAATAATAGCACTTTCTAATTTAGGAACAAGGCCAGCTAGCAGAATTGTTAGCACGCCGGGCAAAATGTTTAGCGGTATTTCGTCCGTCGCTACGTTCTGAGTTCAAATTACGCCGAGGTCGACTTTGTTTGTCATCCTTTCGGGGTCGATTAAATAAGTACCAGTTACGCACTGGGTCGATGTAATAGACTTGATCCGTCTGTCTGTCCTTGTTTGTCCTCTCTGTGTTTAGCCTCTTGTGGATAGTAAAGAAATAAGTATTTCGTGTGTCTTTACGGTCTGAGTTCAAATTCCGCCGAGGTCGACTTTGCCTTTCATCCCTTCGGGGTCGATAAATTAAGTACCAGTTACGAACTGGGGTCGATATAATCGACTTGATCCGTCTGTCTGTCCTTGTTCGTCTCCACTGTGTTTATCCCCTTGTGGGTAGTAAAGAAATAGGTATTTCGTCGGTCTTCACATTCTGAGTTCAAATTCATCCGAGCTTGACTTTACCTTTCAACCTTTCGAGGTTGATATAAGTACCAGTTACGCACTGAAGTCGATGTAATCGACTTGCCCCTTCCCCGAAATTACTGACCTTGTGACAAAATTTGAAACCAACATTAACATAATCTCATTTTATATTTAAAAGTTGATGTTCTTTTGCTGCTTGCCTCTTTTCTTTGTTTTTTTTTTTTCTTTTTGGCGCGGGGATCTTTTCTCTTTTTGCCTGTGTTATTTACATGTGAGCTGAAGGATGGACAAAAGCTTTTCCATCCTAAACTCCATAAAGGTGAATAAATAGACATTAAAGCTTAGAATAGAACAAATGTTGATTTCTTAACGTCTTTTTCGTTATACTTTTGGTCTCTAATCTAGTGGCTTCTGTTGTATTTTATTTCTTTTATCAATAGACATTTCAATTGGAAACTCTCAACCAAACCAAACAAAACAATACAGACCTAAATTCTTTAACAGAAGAAAAGTACAATAAACAGATAAAAGAATACTTTTATCTATTTATCTACTTGTTGTTCACAAAGCCAAGCTGTCACCTATCACACTTTTCACTAAAACTGTTACATCGTGACAGGTAAGCTAATGATTATATCCGTGTCAAAATGGGGCGAACATCGTGTCAAAGGTGACCGATTGTTAGAAGAGGCCAAAGAACTCGTAAGTGGCGATAGTATCCTCAAATACTAAAATAATCCATTCACTGTTTCTTCACTTTCTAAAATATTTCTCTATTTTCTTCTCGATTGTTCGCTGGATTTTTTTCACGGGGTTTCCATCTCCCATTTCAAATCTCCGTGATCTTGCCACAGATCAGCTTACGCCGAGGACACAATTCACGTCGTTCTCTTTTCGTTTCTTACAGGCTGAATTAATCTGTGACTCAATCTTAACATTATATACTCACCCGCACCTCACTCCTGTCCCCTCTTTCTTTCTTTCTTTCCTTCTTCCTTTCTTTCTTTCTTTCTCTCTCTCTCTCTCTCTCTCTCTCTCTCCCTCTCTCACACACACACACACAAACACATACAAATATACAGGCATTTATGTATGTGTATTTAAACGTTTGAGTGCCCCTAAAAATCTATAATCCACAGGTAAAAATTTACTGTTTGTGTATACTCTTACTCTTTTACTCTTTTACTTGTTTCAGTCATTTGACTACGGCCATGCTGGAGCACCACCTTTAGTCGAGCAAATCGACCCCGGAACTTATTCTTTGTAAGCCCAGTACTTATTCTATCGGTCTCTTTTGCCGAACCGCTAAGTGACGGGGACGTAAACACACCAGCATCGGTGGTCAAGCAATGTTAGGGGGACAAACACAAACACACACACACACATACATATATATATATACATATATACGACAGGGTTCTTTCAGTTTCCGTCTACCAAATCCACTCACAAGGCATTGGTCGGCCCGGGGCTATAGCAGAAGACACTTGCCCAAGATGCCACGCAGTGGGACTGAACCCGGAACCATGTGGTTGGTTAGCAAGCTACTTACCACACAGCCACTCCTGCGCCACGTGTATGTATATATATATATATATATATATATATATGTGTGTGTGTGTGTGTGTGTGTGTGTGTGTGTGTGTAGGCGCAATGGCCTAATGGTTAGGGCAGTTGACTCGCGTTCGTTGGATCGCGGTTTCGATTCGTTGTGAGTATTTATTGAGCGAAAACACTTAAAGCTCCATGAAGCTCCGGCAGGGAGTGGTGGCGATCCTTACTGAACTCATTCGCCACTACTTTCTCTCACTCTTTCTTCTGTTGGCCAGCTCGCTTAGCCAGCTGGTGGCATCATTTGAGGGCTAAAACAATGCAAAGTGCATTGTGACCAGTGATGTGTAGCAACATCTGATAGCCTGATCGGTCAAGGTGATCACGGGGATATATATATACATAATGGCCTTGTCCTTTAGAAATTGTACCGAATATTATATTAACCCTTTCCTCTAATCTTTCTACTGCTATAAATACTCCCCTTCTCCCTTCTTGTCACCATAATGTATTTTCCTATATTAACTACTAACTACTGAGCAAGCGAATTCATTATTTTGATTGTTACTAGTCAGGGAATAATGAAATGGCACAAGGTGGTGACTTTTGGAATGTTTTAAATGTGTAATTCATTAAAGGTTTGTCTGAAACTACTAATGGGGAAGATATATTCAATGAAGTAATGCAGTATTTTAATGATAAAAATATTCCATTGATTAATTTGATCAACATTACATCAGATGGAGCTGCAGCCATGACTGGAAAAGTGAAAGGCTTTGTTTCTAGAATGAAATCAGTTGTTCCTCACATTTCTTATATATATTGCATTATCCACAAACAGCATTTGGTTGCTAAGAATATTGGAGGACACATGGAAGAAGCACTCAACACTGCCATACATGCAATTAACTTTGTCAAATCAAACCCAGTGAATAATAGACTATATTATATAAAATATGGCCTTATAAAAAAACTATTAGTAATATAATAGACATTATGTGCATGTTTGTGTGTGTGTGTGTGTGTGCGCGCGTGTGTGTGTGCGTGCGTGTATTGATTGGTGTATGTGTGTGGTGTGTGTTTGTGTGTATGTGTGTAAAACCCATATTACATAAAGTGTATTAAGCGTATTATTATATATTATTACACTGGTATTTCATACCGACATATTGGCAGATTATTATTTCGGTTGTATATAAGATTAACTGCACCCGAAGTCTCAAGGCACTTAAAAGACTTTGGATACGCGCTAATAGCAAGTTTCGAATAAGTGCCAGTTACTCAGGTGAATGTTGTGTGAGCCAGTTCCATAACAGACGCTTCATTAATTCTCTACATTTCTCATGGATGGGCCTTAGAGGATATATTCTTTTCTTTAATAAATCCATATGTATGTGTGTTGCATGTATATGCATACATACGTCTGTGTGTTTGTATGTATGTCACTATACGAGGTCGGATTAATAAGTATCCGGACTGTTGTTATAGTAACGAAGCTAAAGCACGCAGAGCGAAGCCACTTGGTAAAGATAGACCTTGAACTCAGCTGTGCATGTGCACTGAGTTTTAACGATTTCACTCACTTCCGCTGCTTACAGCAGTGCTTGGAAGGAAGGTGTGTAGCGTGTGATCATCGCATTGACTATGACAGAGAAAGTTGTCATTGTGCTACCTGCTCAGAGGCCTACGCAAAGTTGCAGAAAGTGTATGGAGAGGAATGTATGGGCCCTATACAAGTGTATGAGTGGTTCAGATTTTCCATCGATATTGACGAACTTTCTGGGGGACCTACAACCATCAGAACTGAGAAACACATTGCAGATGTACGTGCAGCTGTGAAGGGAAATCGTCGAGTCACCATCCGTGAGTTATCAGAGGATTTGCAGATTAGTTACGGTTCAGTTCAGTCCATTAACACTGAAGATTTGGGTATGAGACGCGTGTCTGCCAAGTTTGTGCCAAAACTGCTTTCAGCTGACCAAAACGACGCTCAGGGTTTACTTGCACAAGATCTCCTTGATTGTGTCAAGAACGATGAAAGCATTTTTGAAAACTTTGCGTAGGCATCTGAGCAGGTATCGCCAAGTTTTTGGCAAAATTTGATGCAGGTTCTCTGCTCAACTTTTTCTGTCATGGTTAGTGCGACGACCAAACGCTACACGCCTAGCGTCCAAGCACTGCTGTAAACAGCGTAAGTGAGCTAGAACATTAAAACTTAGTGCGCACGCACAGCAGAGTTCAAGCTCAATCTGTGCCAAGCAGCTCTACTCTGCGTACTTTAGCTTCATTACTATCGCAACAGTCCGGATACTTATTGATCGGACCACGTATGTGTTAGAGGAAAGATAATATGTTATCTTTTCTATTCAGGAGTCTAGTAACCTTTTATTAGGCATCTACATTTTGCTTGGCAAGTAAAGTTATCTATCTGGATGAAATATTATTTGCTAGTGACCATTTTATGACCGGAATGTTCTAATAATTCTATAATTCTATAATTTTAATTTTGTGGTGTTTAAAAGTTCTGTAGAATAGAGGTTTTATTTCTGATAGCTTATATTGTGTAGACATTAACTGTCTCTGTGACTGTATCTGCATTGAAGCAGTATATTTGGTATGAAGAAACGAAATAAATGTATTGAGTTTATTTGTCTATATATGTATTATCTAAAACTGGACTTGATGGTTCAGATAAATTCTTGAAAATACTATTTGAAGGTACTGTTATTTTCAAAGTCTTCCTTTAGAGTCTCAAAAACAAGTATTTTATCAATATACTAGATGTAATTCGTTCGTCTTTACGTTCTGAGTTCAAATGCCACCGGGGTCGACTTTGCCTTTCATCCTTTCGGGGTCGTTAAATTAAGTACCATTTGAGCACTGAGGTTGATGTAACGACTTTATCCCTGTCCGAAATTGCTGGCCTCGTGTCAAACTTTGAATCCAATATACTAGATGTAGTTTGTTTAGACGTTCTTGTCTTGATACGAATTTGTTTTCTATTTTGACCATGTAGAACGTTGCAACCGGAGGTCTCAGTGGAGAATCTAAAGCTACTCCGTCTTCAGAAAATATATTATTCTGTGAATAAAGAAAAAGAACAATCAGCTAGGAAGTTGTACAAAACAAAAATAAATTTAAAGAATATAACAAGCATTAGTCAATACAGAATATTCAAACTCGGTAGTACTTTTTACCAGTTCTATACGATTTGATTTTTTAACTTTGATGTTATGACAAGAATGTGTCAGGATATCAGATGATGTTATCGTCATAGTATCTCACAAATCAAGATGAAACTCACCAAAATAGAGAATTATTAATGGAAAGACGAATATGGATTAACCAGAGCTAATTGGTGGTATTACAACTTGGCACATGGATGGCACATGCATGCTGGTTAGCGTTGTCATAGGACTAATGTCTTCCTTTAGTCTCTCAAAAACAAATATGTCATCAATATACTAGATGTAGTTCGTCTCTCTTTACGTTCTGGGTTCAAATGCCACCGGGGTCGACTTTGCCTTTCATCCTTTCAGGGTCGAAAAATTAAGAACCAGCTGAGCACGAGGTTGATGTAATCGACTTAGTGCCTGGGTTGGTTCATAATTTCAGGTAGGTAAGAACTGAAATTTGCGAGTAGAGTGGAGCCCTCCCTCAAGAATGCATCGAAAAGAAGATATTTCGAAACGTTGCCAGGGGTTTGGTGAATATCCACATTACTTTATCGATGTCTTAACCCAGCAAATGTCTGTCCAGATTGGAATATAGGCTCTTTCAGTTGTTAGATATAATGGATTTCTCTTCACCAGAAAGTACATCTGCCATCAACAGCCATTTATTTTTGTTCATTCATTCTTTAATTGCCCTTTCTTTGAAGTTAATTATTTTTAACGTCATATATGAACCCCATCAAATATTTCAATCGACTTTATTATAACTGTTACATTTGCATACGACCTCATACTTGTTTCGTTATTTTAGTTTTCATTATCAGACTATACTTATTAATGGTTTCTTGCTTCAGTTCTTAAATCTCGTACGAAGACTGGAGAAGTGAACATCTTTGATAATTGTATTTTTAAACTATTTCCAGTATCGAGGAAAATCTGACTTTTTCTTTCTTCTCTCCACTACTTTCCATATTCGAGTTTTGACATACTTGCATACATATAAACATACATACATACATACACACACACATACATACATACATACATACATACATACATACATACATACATACAAAC
>NC_042997.1:146668636-146678636 GCF_006345805.1 Octopus sinensis
GGATCGATTAAATAAGTACCAGATACGCACTGGGGTCGATATAATCGACTTAATCCATTTGTCTGTCCCTGTTTGTTCTCTCTATGTTTAGCTCCTCGTGGGTAGTAAACAAATAGGTATTTCGTCTTTACGTTCTGAATTCAAATCTCACCGAGTTCGACTTTGTCTTTCATTCTTTCGGGGTCGATAAATTAAGTACCAGTTTCACACTGGGGTCAATGTAATTGACTTAATTCCATTGTCTGTCCTTGTTTGTCCCCTCTATGTTTAGCTCCTTGTGGGCAATAAAGAAATAAGAAACGTTAGCAAGCCGGGCGAAATGCTCAACGGTATTCGTCTGTCTTTACGTTCTGAGCTCAAATTCCGCCGAGCTCGACTTTCCATTCATCCTTTCGGGCGCGATAAATTAAGAACCATTTGCGTACTGAGGTCGATCTAATTGACTGGCCCCCACCCCATGAAATTCGGGCCTTGTGCCTAGACTAGAAAAGAATAAGTGTTCTGTCAGATATTTCGATGATCATTATAGTTCGTTCGAGTGGAGAAAAAGTAGAGAACGGAAGAATGAGGACATCTTTTATCTTTTAGCTTTCAGTCATTAGACTGCGGCCATGTTTGGGCACCGCCTTGAAGAATTTTTCTCAAACGAATCGACTTTAGTACTTATATTTTTTAAGCCTGGTACTTTATTGCGTCGGTCTCTTTTGCCGAATGCAAAATTACAGGGACGTAAGTACATCCACATTGGTTCTAAATTGTCAAGTAATGGAGGCTGGGACAAACACAAAGTCATGCACATGCACACACACGCGCACACACTCACATGCACACACATGCATACATACATATATACATACATACATACATACATACATACATACATACATACATACATACATACATACATACACACACATATATATATACATATATTATATATATATATATATATATATATATATATATATATTATATATATACGACAGGCTTCTTTCAGTTTCCGTCTCCCAAATCCACTCACAAGGATTGGTCAGCCTGAAGCTTTGCCCAAGATGCCACACGTATGTATATGTACACACACACACACATATACACACATACATACACACACACACATACACACACATGTCTTTTCTATTTTTATCTTTTACTTGCTTCAGTCTTGTAATTCATTGAAATATCTTTAACGTATGCAGTAAATGGTAACATGCGATATGATTGGTCACCCAGTGTTGAGCCATTTCATATTTTTGTCTTGTACTGTACAAACAAAAGGAAGTCAAGAGAAAAACGAATTAGTATATTTCAAATAGTACTAACGAGTGTGTGTGTATGTGATGGTATATCGGTGAAAGATTTTAAACGCGAGAGAAAACTGAAAGCCTCGTTGCTTTTAAAGTGAAGTCTTTCGCGAAATTGGTTCCACACCATGTGGCAGATACCTCTTCGCCATTGTCATTATGAGAGATACAATGAGCAGTCCCTGCTCTGTTGGAAAGCGGTCACCAACGTCGTTATTGTTCATCAAATCTAATATAATATAAATCAATATTGGATATTACCTTTTTAACAAATATTAATTGTATCATATTACATAGACTACAAAACACCGTGTAAATTGATCTTGGGTTGCTGGGGTTTCATAAATGACGACTACTGAAAATGTGTTTCATTTGTTGATTTATTTATCTATCACCTTAGATCGAGATATTTTTTCGTGTCTGTACCTATCAACGTGGAGGCACATGGCCTAGTGGTTAGAGCTGAGGACTCGCGGTCGAGGGATCGCGGGTTCGAATCTCAAACAGGCCTGTGTGTGTGTGTGTGTGTGTTTTATGAGTGAAGCACCTAAGCTCCACGCGGTTCCGACAGAAGGTAATGACGAACTTCTGCTTACACTTTCGCCACAGCTTTCTCTCACTGTTTCCTCCTGCATCTAGTAGCTCACCTACGACGGGCCGGCGTCCCGTCCAGGTGGGGAACCTATACGCCAACGAATCCAGGAAACCAGCCCTTATGAGACAGGCATGGCTCGAGGAGCAAACAACAAATACCTATCAACAGATTAAACATATATATATATATATATATATATAGGCGCAGGAGTGGCTGTGTGGTAAGTAGCTTGCTTACCAACCACATGGTTCCGTGTTCATTCCCACTGCGTGGCACCTTGGGCGAGTGTCTTCTATTATAGCCCCGGACCGACCAAAGCCTTATGGGAGGATTTGGTAGATGGAAACTGAAAGAAGCATATCGTATATATGTATATATATATATATATATATATATATATATGTATGTGTGTGTGTATATGTTTGTGCGTCTGTGTTTGTCCCCTCAACATCGCTTGACAACCGATGGCGGTGCATTTACGTCTCCGTAACTTAGCGGTTCGGCAAAAGAACGATAGAATAAGTACTAGGTTTCCAAAGAATAAGTCCTGGGGTCGATTTGCTCGACTAAAGGCTGTGCTCCAGCATGGCTGCAATCAAATGACTGAAACAAGTAAAAGAGTAAAAAGAGAGAGTAAAGAGTATATATATATAAGACAATGCACCAATATTTACTGGAAATAGCAGTCGATAAAATACGACGCTATGATAAAGCTTCACTGTATATATATATATATAATATATATATATAGCGGCAAAAATGCTTGCGAGCGGCGAACATAAAGAATTTCATCTTATCTGTAGGAAGAACATTAAATAAATGTACAATCCAGATGTGAATAATCTAGGACCTAGGTTTCGAACTTTCTAAATTACGTTTGTTAGCGTAAATTTGATTAGTTCTCATCAGCTAGATTCACCTAGGCAAAATCTCAAATGTCGCTACATCAATGCCTATATATACTCGTCTGAAACAAAAATAAGGCAAGGTAGAAAACGCGAAAATAATTTTATGATGAAGTAAATTTTGTAAAAGTTAGTGCCGGTTTCAGTCTTTTCTGTCTTTTTCAGTGTTTTCGACTTTTTCAACTAAGAGTAAAACAAGAAAAACAATTGAAAAAAAAAAATTAAATTAAATGTTTTCTAAATATTTCCATAGTCTTCAAATGGGTATGTCGTTTTCCTTTATTCTGTCTCTCTTTATTTTCCTTTTTGAAGGCTCGGTATGTAGTAGCAGATCTGAAGAAATAGTTTTTATGGGTGCAGAGAATCAACAAGTGTGTGTGTGTTTGTGTGTGTGTGTGTGTGTGTGTGTGTTTGTATTCCAAAATGTAATCACATGTGGACTGTTGGCAATTTTCTTTCCTCCGTCTGCCTTTTCTCTTGGAATTTCCTTTGTCTCCTGTTTCTGAAGAAGAGCTTTGCTCAAAAAGTAAAACACCCTTTCTTTTCTTGTCTAAGCGTCTTATTAGTACTTTGCATGCATCATGTCCGTGCGTCATTGTTGTCCTATTTCTTCGTTTTTTTTATTATTAATCATATACACATACATACACACACACACACACACACATATATATATATATATATATATATATATATATATATATATATATATATATATATATATATTATATATATATAATTAATAAACATTATCACAAAAAGGTTACTGGAGAGCTCTAAACACAATTTGAGTAATATTTCTGCTCAGTGGAAGCAACTACTGATTAAATGGATTCACCCTTATTGCAATTGACTTAATGCATTTCGCAGTGCCAAATTAAATATTCATCTGTTTAGTCTAATGGATAAAATGTTACACGCTGAATGGTGATTATATGTCGGTCAAGTGGAGATATTATACAATATCAAGAATAATTGTAGCTGTTGTTTATCAGTCTAATCCTGGATATGAGCTCTTGGTTATTCATCTTGTAATAATAATGTTAATATATGCAGTAGGATCAGGGAGGCGTTCCGACAGAATCGTTAGCACGTCGGGAATTCGTCCATCTTCGTGTTTCTTTTCATCCTTTCGGGTAGGTACTCGGTAAAATAAATATCAGTCGAATACTGAGATTGATGTAATCGACTTAATCCCTTACTCGAAATTGCTGGCCTTGTGCCAAAATTTCGAATGATTATATTCAGTAGGAATACAGTAGTGGGTGACAGCTTATTGTAAACTATACTATCCTTGACCCTTTTGGGTCACCAATAGTTCAAGGTACCCCTAAAAACTGCGTATCTCGGGAACCCGTGGTCCCATTTACGCGAAACTTGTTTTATTCTGTTTGTATTCACATGTCAGTGGTTCTTTACTTTCAATGTATTTTCTCATTATGTGCTGGTTTGGCTATTTATAAAGGTAGCCGAAAAACCACGTATCTCGGGAACCCGTGGTCCGATTCACGCAACACTTGTTTAATTCCGTTTGTATTCCTAGTTCAGGGGCACTTTACTTTCAGAGTACCACCAGCTTGGCTGTATTAAATTACAGACAAGCACGCAAACAAATCTATCCAGGTGTTCACAGTAAAGAGCACACTACTTAAATTTGTGGAACCCACCCTACCCCACAAAAAAACCGCGTATCTCGGTAATCCGTGGTCCGATTTACACGAAACTTGTTTTGATTCCGTTTGTATTCTCATTTCAGGGGTTTTTACATTCAGAGTATTTTCCCATTATGTGCTGGTTTGGTTGTATTAAATTACAGACAGTCACGCAAGCAAGCAGTCACTGACTTTTAATATTGTATAGATAATAACGATGATGATATATATAGTTATAAATTTTGGCACAGGGCCAGTAATTTAGGAAGAGTGGTGTTCTCGATTACACGGACCCCAGTGCTAAGCTAGTACTTATTTTTTCGACCCCAGCAGAAGGAAAGACAAAATCGACCTCGCCTCCATTTGAACTCAGAACGTGAAGAATCGGAAGAAAAGCCAATAAGCATTTTCTTCGACGCGCTGATTTTACCAGATTGTTGCCTTAGCGATATAGTAATCACGATAGCAATGATAGTTATATTAATGACGGTACTAACAACAGCATCAACAGCAATAATTGCCTCTAATTTAGGCACAAGGCCAACAGTTTTGAGGGGAAGGGGTTAGCTGAATTCATCGACCCCAGTACTTATGGACCATGAAAGAATGAACGTCAAAGTTAATTTCAGCAAGTCAACTTTGCCTTTCATCATTTCGGGGATTTGAAACTAGTATATAAAGCACCAGAAGAAACGGCGTCAGACAATTTGTCTGACGCTCTAACGACTCTACCAGCGCGCCGTCCTAGAAGGAACAAAAACAATAATGATGAGGAGGATGATAATGATAATCCTTGCTACTATAGGCACACGGTCTGAAATTTGGAGAGGGGGAGAGCCAAGGGGATAGCCAGGGCTCAACTGATATTAATGTTATCGATCCTGAAAAGTTGAACGGCAAAGTCGGCTTCGGCGGAATTTGAAACCAGGACGTAAAAACAGACTCTAAGCATTTTGTTTGGCATCCTAATGATTCTCCGAGCTCGCCGCCTTAACGAGAACGACAGCAACAATGATGATGAGGATAATAATAATAATAATAATAATAATAATAATAATAATAATAATAATAATAATAATAATAATAATAATAACAGAAATAAACGGACCGGTACCCTACGAAAATGACGACCGTCAAAATAATGGGCCGGACGTTGTACCTCATGTCCCGCAATTAAAACCCAAAAGACGTAAATGGACACGTGAGGAATACATTTCTATCTTACACGCATACTTCACAGCAATGCTCTACCCACAAAATGAAAATACAACAACACATACATATAAAATATGGAAGGAAAATAATAGAGATATAGACTTGGATACAGCAATGAACCCTAATAAATTAGCTAACGTACGAAGATACATTCTCAAAGCCAAAAAAATATCAGAAATAGAAATAGAACATTTAAAAGAAAAAATACACCAGGAAAATGTAGATAGAAGCCACACAACAATGCCCAATAATATAAACACTGAAACTGTAAAACACGAAGACAAACGCAACATTCCCAACAAACACGATGTAAACAACGAAGGGGAGCCTAATGATTATGATAATATAAAAAATAAAATAATCAAAGAACTAAAAACCACAGAGCTCAAAATGGACCACCGACCATACCTCCCAAGAATAAAAATAAACGCAATAACAACACCAATTATAAACAACATAAACCTAGCCGTCACTGAACTAGCCACTGAAACAAAAAAAGTGATATCACTGAACTAAATGACTTGATATACGCAGCAGCCACTGCAGCCACAAAAGAAGCTGGATACTCACCCAAACCCGCCCAAACAGGAGTACCACCACCCAAACAAACCCTGTGGATAAATAACATCCAAAACAAAATAAAAAAAATAGAAAAGACCTGTCGATTCTTAATGAAATCAGCAAACAAGCAACGCTACTGAGCAACAAAAAGAGAACAAAAATGCTCCGCAAATATAACATCACAGAAAAAGATTTGCCGGAGATAAAAGAAAAGCTGAAGCAAGATATCCTTGCCAAAGCTCAAAGGATCCGCCGATACGAGAAACGCCAACGCTTCTTTGAACAGAACAAAAAGTTCAACTCCGATCCCAAAAAGTTCAACTCCGATCCCAAAAAGTTCTACCAAGAACTGGGCAAAAATAAAATAGAAGTCACTGCAGCACCAACGGCAGAAGAATTGGAAGAATTCTGGAAAGAAATATGGTCGGCGAACGAACAGCCAAAAAAAAGGAGTATGAAAATAACAAACTCGGCATCTGAACAACTTTGGACCCCCATAACAACTGAAGAGGTCACCCAGGCACTGCAAAAACTAAGCAACTGGAAGGCACCTGGGCATGACAAGATCCCCAACTTCTGGTTGAAATATCTAACAGGAATGCACAAAAAGCTGGCTGAAAACTTTAACAGCATACTAGCAGAGCCAGAGACAATGCCTGAATGGCTCACGAAGGGGAAAACCATCTTAATTCCCAAATCAAATGAAACAACAAAACCAGAAAACTACAGACCAATAACCTGCCTCCCTACTATGTTCAAGGCATTTACTGCAGTGATATCGCAAAGGCTGAACAAGCACCTGGACGAAAACAAACTGTTCCCAGAAG
Organism: Octopus sinensis; assembly: GCF_006345805.1. Taxonomy (NCBI): domain Eukaryota; kingdom Metazoa; phylum Mollusca; class Cephalopoda; order Octopoda; family Octopodidae; genus Octopus; species Octopus sinensis. Next base: position 146,675,693 of record NC_042997.1, read on the forward strand.
AGCAGAAAGGATGCCGCAAGGGCTCATATGGCTGTAAAGATCAACTAATGATTAATAAAGCCGTAACTGAAAACAGCCACAGAAAGAAGAAAGGCCTCAGTATGGCCTGGATTGACTACAAAAAGGCGTTTGATAGCATCCCCCACACATGGATCCTTGAAACACTAGCCATTAACAAAGTAGCACCAACAATCATAAAATTCATAGAGCACTCTATGAATAAATGGCAAACAGTCCTACACCTCCAAACAAAAGAGGGACTCATGAAAACCAAAGACATCCCCATTAGAAGAGGAATATTCCAGGGAGACACGCTCTCTCCACTCCTTTTCTGCTTGGCACTGTCACCTCTATCTGATATGCTAAATAGAACTGGATGCGGATATAAATGTTACGGCAAAACGATCAGCCACCTTTTATATATGGATGACCTAAAACTATACGCTGCAAATGACAAACAGCTGGAAACACTATTAAAGACAGTTCATGGATTTACCAAAGAAATAGATATGAAATTTGGATTAGAAAAATGCGCCAAAGTAACCATGAAAAGAGGAAAACTAGTTAAGAGTAACAACATCACACTAGATAAAACCAATGAAATAAAAGAATTAGACCAAAGCCAAACTTACAAATACTTAGGAATCCATGAACTAGATAAGACACAACACACACAAATGAAAGAGAAAATAAAAAAAGAATATTATAGACGAGTTAGATCAATACTAAAAACAGAGCTCAATGCTAAAAACAAGATAATAGGTATCAACACTTTATCTGTCCCAGTTATAAGTTACAGCTACAATATCCTTAACTGGACACGAAATGAACTGTCCAAAATAGATAGGAAAACAAGAAAAATACTGACAGGATCTAGGATGCATCACCCAAAATCTGACATAGAAAGACTATATATACAACGTATAGAAGGTGGTAGAGGCCTTATACAGCTGGAAAACTACTATAAAATAACCACCATAGGACTGCAAAAATACCTACTTCAGAAGGAAGGAAAACTGATCCAGATAGCAGCAAAACACGAGCAAAACAAAAAACTGTTCTCAGTATTTAAGGAAGCTGACAAATACAAACAAGAAATCATACCACCTAATAAACACAAAGAAGAAGAAGAAGATGATGAAGAAACAACAAAAGCTATAAAACAAATGAAATCCAAACTAAAAATAGAACAGCAGCGAGCCATGATAAAACGATGGCAAGAAAAGCCGCTTCATGGTAAATACTGCACTAAACTAAACGCAAAAGAAATAGACAAGGAAAAATCCCAGCAATGGTTGAGAAGCTCAGGACTCAAAGCAGAAACAGAGGGATTTTTAATTGCAGCACAAGACCAAAGCCTCCCCACCAGAAATTACCAAAAACATGTAATGAAAAGAAATATTACAAGTAACTGCAGAATATGTGGAGATGGACAAGAAACAATAAATCATATTATCTCTAGCTGCCCAGTCCTGGCTAAGAAGGAATATATTCACAGACATGACAGAGTTGGAACCTACATACATTGGAAGCTATGCCAACATTATGGAATAACAACAGAAAAAAGATGGTATAGACACACACCAGAAAAGGTCACAGAAAACGAGAAAGCAACCATACTCTGGGATATGCCGATACACACAGATAGAGAAATTAAGGCCAACAGACCAGATATAGTTGTCAGAGATCATGAAGAAAAAAAATGCTTTCTAATTGATGTATCAATACCGGCAGATGACAACGTGTCTCTAAAAGAAATGGAGAAACTCTCAAAATACAAAGACCTGGAAATAGAGGTAACTAGAATGTGGAACCTGAAAACAGAAACAATTCCTATCATAGTAGGTGCATTAGGCATGATAAAAAAATATTCAGACAAATACATAACAAAAACAGCAGGACTTACAAACACATATAACATACAGAAAATTGCACTACTAGGCACTGCACACATCCTACGCAGAACACTTTCCATACAATAACCATCAGAGCATCACAACAAATCACAGCACATACCCAAGGCACACAGAGCTGCGCTCGGTAGTGAAGTGAATGCACGCTATAAAAACAAAACTACTGAATAATAATAATAATAATAATAATAATAATAATAATAATAATAATAATAATAATAATAATAATAATAATAATAAGAAGAAGAAGAAGAAGAAGAAGAAGAAGAAGAAGAAGAAAAGAAGAAGAAGAAGGAGGAGATTTTTCAAATTCTGTCACAAAGCCAGCAATTTTAGGGGTTGGATAAATTGATTACATCGATTCCAGTGCCCAGGTGATACTTTATTAATCGCGTTAAGATCAAACACGAAGTTGATCTCAGGAGAATTCGAACGCACAACGTAAAGAGCCGCAAGAAATGCCGCTAAGCTTCTTGTCCGACGCGCTAATAATTCTCCCAATTCATCGCATAAATAACAACAACAACAAAAATGACGATAATAATGTTTTTTATTAGCTACAAGTGCTGGAATAGATACAGAGAAAAAGAGAAGAGAATAAAGAAATTTACAAATGTGCGTACAAAAAAATTTACGCTGAGACGAAGGAAAAGTCATATAAATTTATGCCTGCAGGGCGTTAATTTCTCGATTTCTTTTTTACTTAAAAGTTATGTTTTAGTCAATAGGATACCTGTTGCTTCCTCAGTACATAAATCATATTGTGTTCTTTGGTGTTCTTGTGAGGTGTAGCCTTGGTTAATATTTTTATTGGGAACTAGATTCCAAATTGGGTTCCTTCAAATACCAAAGATAGCTTGATAGCACTGCTGGATTCCTTATTGATGACTTTCTAAATGAACAAAGATTAGAACAATACATGTCTCATTTGAAGAGCTAGTGATAACATTGTACTACTATACTACATTTTCCCTTGTAGTTTGAGCTGATGGGACAAAAACTGAGGTTTCTGAAATTGCAATTGTTTCCAT
>NC_042997.1:146681136-146703636 GCF_006345805.1 Octopus sinensis
GTGAACATATATTTAACATATGTGTGTGCGTATACATGTGTGTATTATACATGTTTGTATATAATTATATATAATATATATATATACATGCATATATAAGTATATGTATGTATGTATGTATGTATGTATGTATGTATGTATGTATGTATGTATGTATACAAATATTTGTAAAATTATATGCTTGCATATAATGTTTGATTCCATTTTTTGAGGGCAGTGAAAATATAGGTTATTATCTATTTATATATTCACTTATGTGTTCTTGCATTCGTCCATTTCATTGTTCATGCATTTATTTCAACTTTAAGCCGCACAAAATATTCGGATTATTCTCAACTTCACTCTACCAAGATACATCGCTACATTGCTCGTTAGAAACCATGATACTTGTTCAAAACAACGAGCGAAGCCTTTACTTAAATTTAATGGTTGTAATCGTTTGTCTTGTATGTGTCTAAGGGAGACAAAGAAGAACTCTGACCATGACCTTATTGCAAAGGGCTCCTATATTATGTGTGTGAGTGGAGAGAAAAGAGGAGAAACTGCTACTCATAAAGTATAGTCAATTTAAAGGACATCCGCGCAGTTGCTGAATACCTAATTTCATTCACATAGTTTTGGACGACCCAGATTTATGGCGGAAGGCACTTGTGAACGAAGAGTACCTCTCTGTGGGTGAACCCAGAGCCGCGTAATTGGGAAACGAGCTTCTTATTCACACCTCCTATCGAAGAAAAATTGAGTAACACATATTCTAAAAATAAGTATTGTACACACACACACACACACACACACACACACACACACACACACACACACACACACACACACACACACACACTTACACACACACACACACGTGTGTATATGTGTGAATGTGTGTGTACGAACGTACGTATGTATGTATGTATGTCGTTATTTAGTTTCATTTCAAGATTTCAAGCCAATAGAGAAAGAGCCGGTTTCTAACCGAGATCCCAGGTTCCTTCTATGTATCTATGTGTTTGTTCATATGTACACACATACATACGCATGTGCATACATATATACATACATACATACATACATGCATACATAAAAAGGCGTGAAGCCTAGTGTCAGAGAGTTACACTCACGATTGCAAGACGAGGTTTCGATTGCTGGATTAGACGGTGCATTGTGTTCTTGAGCAAAACACTTCATTTCAAACTGTTAAAACCCACTCATATAAAATGTGTGACCGTGCAATGGACCGACGGCCCGTTCAAGGGAAAATGTTGTAACGTTCGATAACCTGCCTTATGAGTTCAATATATCATATACATTACAGTACTGAAGTTGATGTACTCGACTAATCCCCTCCCTCAAAAGTACCTGACATTATATAAAATTCAGATACAATTATGATAACTATTACATTTAATATTTCGTTCTGGGATTTGGTTTGCAAGATTCTTTATATGAGTTCGTGTGTTGAAGCATATTCTGTTGAGTCTGGGGAGAGTCATTTTCTTTTTGTGCCTTATAATGTAATACACTCACCGGTAAAATTTCCACTTATTTCTTACTTTTATTTTCCTAAAATTTTCGTTGCGTCTTGCATTATATAAAATTCAGATACAATTATGATAACATTTAATATTACATTTTAATATTTCGTTTCAGTAGACAAACGCATAGATCTTTCAGCACATCGTACAATGTTGTCAGGCTAAACTACACAGAAATTCATTAATTGTACAATAAAACTGCTGCTTAGGTAATATGATTTATACTACACACATAGTTATTTTCTATCTGGCAGACAGCATCATCAAAAGCTTTGTGTCTTGGGTGTGATAAAATTGCAACGATGGTCAACAGTCACCCATTGACTACAAGAGCGCCACTCTTTCAACATATACAATTTTTCATTTCTTTTTCAGCAGCAAGAATAATTGTTAATGCAAGCAACCCTTCCTTCAACATTTAAGAAACAGCTGTTACTCTATCAACATGACTGTAGTTGTCACTTTGTCAATAACACGAGTAAGTCTCTCTGTCCACAAGGATAGTAGATATCTCATATCACCATGGAGATTAGTTGCCTCTCTATGAACATCGACAGTAACTGTCATCTAGCAATTTGACAGTAGCTGTCACCCAAACAACATGGATGGTAACTCTTTCTCTACCAATTTGACAGTAGTTGTCACACGATCAAACTCGAAGGTATTTGTTACTTTCTGACAACATGAACGTTAGCTGCCTCTTTCTCATTCATCATGGACAATAGCTATCACTCTGTCAATATGGACAATATCTTACACTCTATGTACATGAAAATGGCTGTCATTCTATCACCATCAAACTGTCATTCTACCAACATAGACAATAGCTTGCACTCTGCCAACATCGGCAGTAAGTGTCTCTTTTTTCACTAAGAATAGTAGTTGTTTCTCTATCAACACCATAGAGCATCTCCCTAACATAAACAGCCATCTGTCGCTCCATCGTCAATAACGGTAGCTTTTGCTCTATCAAAAGGAGCAGTAGCTTATTTCGACAGACATGTCGAATAGCTGTCCCAAAGTCAACGTGGTCAGTGCAGTGGATGTCATAAAAAATACAGACAGCTTCATTGAAATCTATCGACACTAGCAACACTATTCTTGTTAAAGAATTTATACATATATAATAATATATTATGTATATATTATATATATATCTATATATATATATATATATATATATATATATATATATATATTATATATATATATATTATATATATATATATATATATATATATATATATATACAGGGGTTGGACAAAATAATGGAAACACCTTATAATTTCAAACAAATTATTTTAAGATGGGGTAGGACCGCCTTTGGTTGTAATTACAGCTTGAATTCTACGAGGTATGGACTCGTACAAAGTTTGAATTGTTTCCAAAGGAATTTTTGTCCATTCGTCAACTAAAACAGTTCTTGTAGTGATGATGGTGGAGGATATCGACACCTTACTTGTTTTTCTAAAATACACCGTGAATGTTCAATAATATTGAGATCTGGGGACCGTGCTGGCCAGATAAGATCTTCAACTTCACTAGAATGTCCCTCGTGCCATTCAGTAACGACTTTAGCTGTGTGAATTGGTACGTTATCATTCTGAAAGATTGCGTTTCCCTCCGGAAACAGTTCGGCAACCATAGGATGAATTTGATCAGATAAAATGCTTAAATAGTCTTGACTATTAATTCTGCCATGAGAGGAAACCATTAGGCCGACGAATTTCCAAGATATAACCACCCCCCAGATCATCACAGATCCTCCTCTATGTTTAACAGTTGGAAGAAGGCTGTCTGGGTCAAATGCTTCTTTTGGCTATCTCCAAACGTATACTCGGCCAGTGGTCGGAAATAAAGTAAAGAATGACTCGTCAGAGAAAATAACATTTTCGCACTGCTCTAAGAACCAATTCTGTAGGTTTTTACTCCACTCTAAACGCTTTACAACGTTTGTTTTTGAAAGTAGTGTTTTTCTGATTGCAGCCTTCTCGTAAATTCCGGTTTTGTGTAGCTCTCGGCGAACAATTTTTGTCGAAAATGGGTTCTGTACTTCTGTGATCTTTTCTAACAATTCACGGTCCCTATCTGAAAGTTTTGGTTTTCTTCTGAAATTTTGTTTCAACGAGGTGGTTTTTTCCCTCTTTCTCAAAGACTGTCATCCCTTTCGAGGCAGTACTTTTTGATACACCAAACATTTCGGCTGTTTTCGTTACGCTAGCGCCTGCCATACGAGCGCCAACAATTTGACCTCTTTGAAAGTTCGATAAATCTGTCGTTTTAATGAATTTTAATTACCTTCTTCTAATGATATCTGAAAAGAAACAGCAATTTTAGCAAAATATATTAAGGATCACTAATAATAAATAAAAAAAAAACATAAAAATAAACAAGCTTTTGACGGTTTCATAGACATTTCAAAACTATGATGCTATGATGCTAGGTGTTTCCCTATTTTGTCCAACCCCTATATATATATATATATATATATATATATATATAATATATATATATATATGTATATATTATGTATATATATATATATATATATATATATCTATATTATATGAGTAAATGTAAAGATAAGCAAGTTAGGGAAGCCTAACTTTCTTACCCTTATATTTATTCGTCTACCTGCTCAAGTTCAAATCTCGAGCACTACGAAGTGTATTCTAAACAGAGAATATCTGTCTCTAATCTATCTCTCTATATGTGTGTGTGTGTGTGCGTGTGTGTGCGCGTGTGTGTATATGTGTGTGTGTATATATATATGGGTGTGTGTGAGTGTGTACATATATATATGTGTATCACACACACACACACACACACATACACACACACACATATATATATATATATTTCTTTACTGCCCAGAAGGGGCTAAACATAGAGGGGACAAACAAGGACAGACGAAGGGATTGAGTCGATTATATCGCCCCCAGTGCGAAACTGGTACTTTATTTATCGACCCCGAAAGGATGAAAGGCAAAGTTGACCTCGGCGGGATTTGAACTCAGAACGTAACGACTGACGAAATACCGCTAAGCATTTCGCCCGGCGCGCTAACGTGTCTGCCAACTCGCCGCCTTATATATATATATAATCGAATAATAGCATACGATGGATAATTGTCAGTTCATTACAACTGTTACGTGACTTTTTAATAGAAGTATGAGAACCTTACATCATTATAACAGACCGTAATCATCAGATGAGAAGTAATTTTACAAAACAATAGAACTTTAATAATGATGTAATGCTCTCATTCTTCTACTAAAATGTTACACAAAAAACAGCTGTAATGAGCAGACAATTATCCATCGTATGTTATTCATTTGATTACAATACACCGAGGGAATCTACGATTTGTCGGACATCCTAGAGTATACCAACAACGTACTATTCAAAGTAATGCATGGTTTGGACAAGCCCCTTAGGCGCTAAATACTCATAGGGTTGGGTTTTTTCTGTGTACACAACCGAAATATCCTATCTGATATTTCGACTCTTACCAACCACAGACCGGAACCACAGATATTTCTCGACCATACTTGGTGCATACCTTTTCAAATACCTGATTCTATCTGAATCTTGATCTTACTTTATATATATATACTAGCAGTATCGCCCGGCGTGGCTCGGGTTTGTAAGGGAAATAGCTATATAAGCATTTTTAGAGAGTTACTTCCCTTATATAATAGCAAAAAAATGCATTAAAAATGGGGAAAAATGATGGTAAATTTTTTTTTAAACCGTTGTAGATGCGCGCTAATACCCAGAAGGGCTCGATATGAATCACGACTATAAGATACCCGCTTTTGGTTAAACTGCACCTCAAACTGTGGGAGTAGTTAGGAATATAAATCGTAGGAGACAGGCACACAACTTCACTTTTATATATAAAGATATATATATATATATATATATATTTTACATACATACATACATACATACACGCACACACACACACACACACACACACACACCACACACACACACACACACACATATATATATATATATATATATATATACCTATATATTATTTAAACTGACACTCCGAAATCTTTATATCGAGGACTAAGTCCGTGCGTTAAAGAATAGGAGGGGGTCTATAAAAGGAATCTGGCTGAGCAGATATGGAGATAATGACGTAAATAAATAGATAAAACCGCTTAGGATAGGCATATAATACATACATGTACACATGTAAATAGAGAGAAACAAAGACTGGAAATATTCATACGACGAACATTCATATATAAATATATAGAACAGATTTACACAGAGAACAAAGACACAAAAACTGAGTAGAGATATATGGATTAGATACAAATCTCTTCACCCTTAAGATGAAGGCTGGATTTACCGTGATGTTTAGATGCATCCATAGCCGGCAGCATATTCTTCACTTTTTGTGATCTACATCTGCCAACACAATAATCATTATCAGAAACTCCAGGAATGCACTGAAATATACTACTTAGTAGCACTATGACCTATACTCGTAAATGTTACATTAAATATCTATTATATATACTCCAAACGTTATGGTTAATATTTGACATGCTTAGCACGATCTTCGCTTGAGAAAGGAGTTCGTTTCATTGGTTTACAAAAAGGCAATACGTCGTTTCGTCGCGTATTACGAAAACCATAGTACCGTCAAGTTCATAAAAGATAACGAAAAGAGCCACATACACTTTTACTTTTTTATTTTCTCTCTCCTTTATTTACAGTATTGTTTTCTTTACAATATTGTCTCCAAACAGGTGGCCGGTCGAAATAAACTCCATTCCATTGTCTTGCTTTATCCTTTTGGTTCTGTTACGTTATTTGCTGTTGTCTTTTTTCCCTCGCTTTTCATTTATCACTTTGTTCAAAGCTTAAGTAGCCGTTCTCAACTTATTGTTGACCTTCAGTATAAAACTCTTCTATAAATAAATATTCTTCCGCTCTCTCCCTCCCATCTCTCTATTTACCTACCTACCTATCTATCTGTCTATCTACCTATCTACCTATCTATCTGTCAATTTATCTATCTATATGTGTATGCATTTATATATATATATATATACAGATATATATATATATATATATATATATATATATATATTTATATATATATATATATATATATATAGTAAATGTTTTTATCTTCATTTCACTTAATTTATCAAGCTTCTGTGTTCCTAGCACATATTTCGCCTTAATGTACTGATATATGGAAAATATATGGCTTGTGTTAGTAATACCAGCGATTATAATTATTTTCATTTTATCGCAATTTGATTTGTTTACATATATATATATATATATATATATATATATATAAACAAACAAACATATATATGTATACACATTCAAACATATATATATATATCTATATATATAAAGCAGAGTGTGCGTGAGTGTGTGTGTGTGTGTGTGTGCGTGTGGTGCGTATATTTCTAATGGGTTCGAAAACTGAGTTGCCGATTTTGATGTATGAGGTATCAAAAGTATGGTTTTTGCACAGCAATTCGTTTTATTCTAAAAATAACCTCGAAAACGAGTTCGGGTCGCTCAATTTTGATGTCATTTTCTGGCAATATTTGAATTTGCTTCTAATCTACGTTGCCAATTGTAATGTTTTTGATGTCAAAGAATGCAGCAATGTACAAGGAGCGTTATGAGTGCATTTGTGATGCAGAAAATCCTATTTGTCAACTGAAAGTAACAAAAAAACATGCTTTTTTGGCACATTTTCCGTACCACCAACTTCCGCTTTTTTTTTCCAAAATTTCTTCGGATTCTGGTGTTTTCTACATAGGAGAATAGAATCCCCCCCAAAAAAAAATATTTTAATTTCCCCTTCTCCACCCCAATTTCCTAATTTTTAACTTTCGAATTTTTTTTAAATCCATGTAGAAAAATACAGAGATTACAAATTTGGGAAATTTTTTGTCTTTTAAATTTTGATTTTTCTTAAAGGAATACTCAATGCCCTTCCCCCCCTCGCCCTACCATCACCCTTCCCCCCCCCCCCCGCTTTCGAAAAGTCAAAATCTCCGAATGTTTCACTTTCGTCTGATGTTTCACGCATGCGTAAAATTCTACTAAAAGAACATATATAAAAAATATCAGATCACCACCACAAAACCTGACATGCTAGAAACAACAGCTAAACAACATTATTTCTGGAAAAACTTCCCTGCTTTCAAAGATGCTAAACGTGAAACAAAAGCTTTTTGAATTTGGGGATGTGATGGGTGGAGGTGGCGGAATGAATTTGAGTGTTTCTTTTAAAAAAATTCTTAAAGGTCCGTAATCTCTGAATTTTTCTACGTGGTTTAAAGAAAAAGAAAAATTTCGAAAAAAGTTAGAAATTTTAAAAATTAGGATAAGGAGGGGAGAATTAAAATTTTGAAAACGTGTTTTTTGAGCAAAACCCTAATCTCCTATATCGAAAACATAAGAACCCGAAGAAATTTTGGGAAAAAAAAAGTGGTGTGCAAATGTCACCTCTGACATGCTACAAACAACAGCTAAACGACAAGGTTTCTGAAAAGACTTCCTTTTAAGTTTATATCGAAGATCAGGTTTTTAAATACGCTCATCACAGACATGAATTGCAAAATAGAAAAGATCGGCGGAGTTCTGATCGAAGCACGTACTAAAACCCCTCATAACTTTTTTATTTGTAAGAATTTTCACAAAAGTTTTTGATTTTGTCTTCTGCATAATAGAATTAATACGATTATCCAATAACAAATTTGTTTTCAAATATCCCCCCCCCCATCTATGATAATTCCGAAACTTTCCGCTGTTTTTCGATTTTTTTATTTATTTTTAAAATACGGTTTTAAAATATGGACAGTCCGACTCTGCCATTCGTTTCCCTTTATAATTTCCTAATAATTTTTAAATACTTCGAAATCAAAATTGTAGGTGTTTGTGTCAGAGAAAATCATTTACTAACAGGAAATTATGTTATTAAAATAAATTATCTCTAAGGGATAATTTATATTGTTGCAAGAAAAACATTTACTAACAGAGAATTATGTTATGAAAATAAATTATCTGTAACATACCTTTAAATTATTGCGGATAAAGTATTAAAACTCGAGAACTTTCCCACGAAGTGTATAATCAAATTTCAATTTGGAGGTGATCTTCTCGCTAGGGGTCACTTTTATTTTCCAAAAAAAAAAAAAACAGGATTCTGTTTTGTTAGAAATAAAGAGAGAGTGCGTATTGTGTCATTCTTCCCATTTTCCCGGCGAATGAAATCCTGCATACTTGGAATATATGACAACAAGGCAAAGAAGGGTCTCATCGAAAACGAGAAAGAAGGGTTACCTGCAACTTGTTTCTCATCGAAAACCAGAAAAACTGGAAGCGGTAATAATTTAAAGGTATTTTAGAATTTATTTTCCGTTAGTAAATGTTTTTCTCTTACACAAACACATAAGACTCGATAGTAGAAACCATAATACTTTTGAACATGGCCTTTTCATTCGGGAAGCTAATGTATATGTGTGTTCCTCATAGTTATCAACAAATATCATGAGGCGGGTAAGAACTATTTCAGCTTCTATATTACCCAATTTGTAGCCATGACACTTAGTTGCCAATATTGCTGTGTGAGATATCAAAAGATTGGGCAATCTTTCGGCTGCTATCGTAGAGTAATTTTTTGGCACAGCAACATTATTTTACTACAAAATTTAACACCAAAATGAGGTTGGGTTGCACAATTTTGAGGTCATTTTGGGGACAATGTTAGAATTTCCTTCTAATCTAAGCTGCCATTGTACATGTGTTAGTGTCAAAAATTTCAGTATCGTTCATCAGAAAGTGACCAAAATACGTTTATAAAGAAGAGTTGTTTGCTTCATACTCCTCATGTGCCGATTCAGCCCATAAGAAAGGAGCAAATAATACAATGTGGCCGTAGGTCGCAACACCCGGGCAAAACCGGGGTGCATGACTAGTATGTATGTATATGTATACATATACATACATTCATACATACATATATGTATATATATGAAATAACAATCCGCTAATTTCATTATTTCTATATTTGTCGATGTACGTGCGCGTATACGCGTTTCGCGTGTCTGTAAGGATTTGTGCGTGGTTATCTCCCTGTATGATACTTCTCAGATTTCTTTCCCTTTTTTTTGACCATTGAGAGAAAACAAGCTTGCGTTTTGACGGCGATGTCTATTTATAGCTAAGCTAAATGTGTGTTTATTAGACATATTTCATCTTACATCCTTCTATATGCAGAATACTTACAAGTGACTAACGGTGTGACTAGGTGTGTTGAAATGTCGTGGCATGGGTGAGCGTGAAGTGCATCGGGTTTCCTTAGTGGTAACCTCTTACTCCAATGTATATGCGGCGCAGAGTTTGCATGTGGTATAGTATGCAGCGTTAGATGAGCTTTGAGTTTAGTGGTTTGAGGATTCTTTTCTGTAAACTGTTATTGAGATTTTAGGCTGTTAATTGTTATGGTGTTACTAATGTGGTGTAGGTGTGGTATATGAGGAAAGTACTCTTAGAAGTAGATTTCCTATATATATATATATGTGTGTGTGTGTGTGTATGTGTATGTGTGTGTGTGTGTGTGTGTGAGTGTGTGTGTTTGTGTGTGTGTGTGTGTGTGTGTGTGTGTGTGTGTGTGTGTGTGTGTGTGTGTATGTGTGTGTGTGTGTGTGTGTGAGTGTGTGTGTTTGTGTGTGTGTGTGTGTGTGTGTGTGTGTGTGTGTGTGTGTGTCTGTGTGTGTAAATTATATGTAAGTTAGGTGTGAAAAATCACATCTCGTAATTTACAAAATATATATTAAAACAAAATTATTAAAATTATAAATAACTTTGTAATTTTTGGTCTACCCTTTATATATAAATACAGACATACATACATACATACAGACAGACAGACAGACAGACAGAATGATAGATAGATAGATAGATAGATAGATAGATAGATAGATAGATAGATAGATAGATAGATAGATAGATAGATAGATGGATGGATGGATGGATGGATGGATTGATAGAGAGATAGATAGATAGATAGAAGATAGATAGATAGATAGATAGATAGATAGATAGATAGATAGATAGATAGACGGACGGACGGACGGTTGGATGGATGGATGGATGGATGGATGGATGGATGGATGGATAGATAGATAGATAGATAGATATACATATATACATGTATATGTGTGTGTGCGTGTGTGTGAGTGTGTGTGTATGTATGTATGTATGTATGTATATATAACAATCCGATAAATGTATGTGATATAATATGTGTGTTGTATGTGTGCGTATATGTATGTATATATATATATATATATATATATATATTATATATATATATATATGTATATGTATATATATGTATATATATATATATATATATATATATATATATATATATATATATATATATACAGAGAGAGAGGGGGAAAGAGTTAGAAGTATCATAGTAAAAGTTTGTGAATATTTTCATCGCTTTTGAAGGAGAAGGGTGATCGTATAAGAATAATCATAACGATTAAATGTTCACAGAGTAAAGGTATAATATCGCTTGGAAAGGAGCGTACGCTTTAATGGGATAGTGGCTACGTATGATTAGAAAGTGAGATCTAATTTATGTTTTAATAGTTGTGCGTGTAAAGAATAAGAGGATAATGATACAATTGGTGTTGTTGGCTCCACATATTATGAGGTCCATAACAGGTTGAAGGTAATCCCGAGTATAGGAGCAGTACTGTATTTCTTCAAATATGGAGCTGAAGTCCGAATCCATGTTAAATCTCTGGCGAAGTCCGAGGAATTAATAGGACTGGATAGCGGATTTAATATGTATTATAATTTTCTACGAATCAATTAACCTTCAATATCCGCGTCCTTTTATTAAATGCACTTAATTTTACTAAATCACTGAGCAATTATCAAGAAGCCAGAAATTAAATCGCCACATGTGAAAACGTATTTTTCTAAAAAAAACCTTGAGATATATAAAAAAGTAATAATCCAGATACACTTTTCAGCGTGAACTTGTTATTCAATGTGATCAATGTTGACAAGAATACTTAGAGTGACACCATCAAGCGTATATCTTTTGAATATATAATAATTTACTTTTCTACTGATGCCAGGTAGATTTTATAGACATAAAAGTCATGTTATTGTGAAACCACAGCCGACAAAATATTGATGAACACGTTCGTGCAAACATACCTTGTTTCAATTTTGGATTGCAAAGACTCCTTTCTCGCTGTCAACATCAGTAATTGACCACCTGAAAATTTATAGATTACGATACAACTTTTTTATATAATGCAGAATATGAATTTCAGACAAATGATATAAGTGCTAAAAATATCTTATATATCCTCAGACAAGGCCGCGGCTATCACAGGAAGATCTACGGAATCAGCAATCAGTCTCCGTATGAGGGTGGGCTGGAAAGTTCATAGCCTGATTATGAAGGAATGATGCTACAGCTGTGAAATCTCGCATGCATTAATTTCAAAACTTTTTATTAATAACTGCATTGTTTCTTTCCAGGTAAAATGACAGCTAACTGTTCAGAGAAGACTTCAGTAGTAGCTAGCAGAGACTTCTCTTGAAAATGGGCAAAATATGGTATCATGGTGTTATGAAGTACGTGCACGGAAAAGGTTTAGTCCCCATGGACACATTCCAAGAGAGTATCTCGGTCATTCTATGAACTTTACAGCCGATCCTCGTAGTAATCAATTACAATCTAGTGTAATGTAATAAATTGTATCCGAATGGTGAAGCCACGGGTTTTAGTGGTTAAGTTTTTTGGTTCGCGATCGTAAGCTCATGAGTTCAATCTCGGCAGAGCGTTGTATCCTTGAGCAAGACTTTATTCCACTCAGCTGGCAAAAATGAGTAGTACCTGTATTTCGAAGGGCCAGTCTTGTCACATTCTGTGTCACGCTGAATCTCCCTGACAACTACGTTAAGGGTATGCGTGTCTGTTGAGTGCTTAACCACTTGCGCGTTAACCTCACGAGCAAGCAGTTCTGTTGGTTGGATCGACTTGTCATCGTCAGAGACAGCGTACCAGTGTTTGTGTCCATCAAAAAGAAAATCCAGAAAATCTCATTGAGGAATATATATAAATTCAGGAGATATGAGAGGCGAAGACAGATTTGTTTATTATGCAAGAAATTATACATACATGTTCGCATCAATATATATATATATACGTACTTAGCATTATACAATATAACTCAGGCTACTGAAATCATAAACTTTTATGTATTAAAGAATAATCTGCACACTTATGTATTGAGTTTTTTAATTTATCCCTTCTCGGTGAATCAACAAAGAATCACATACATGCACACACACACACACACACACACACACACACACACACATACACACACAGAAACGCACATATATGTAAATATATATATATGTATACACATACATACATACATACATACATACATACATACATACATACATACATACATACATACGTACATATATATATATAATTTTGAAAACGATCATTGGAACCTACTACGCAATATTAAGTTTAAGAAAAATATTCCAAGGAACAATCACCTACGATTTTTTAAGAACAAGGTCAACCAGTTTAGACTAGCACATGGTATTATTGTCCAATCAGAATAAACAGGAAATCTTTATAATGTTAATATTGATTTATACAATAAACTTCTACATAAAGACATAACTAGCAAGTATAAAGTCGTTAACGAATATGCCCTTAAAATCAACAACTTAATAGCTAAGAAGATAATGAGTGATTATAAAATTGATGACGTCACTGAAATATACCAACCTTCTAGACCCAGGATTACCCTGAAGGACCATAAATAAAATTTTCATTCAGATCCGAAAGTGCGGCTTATTTATCCTTGTATGTCAGACACTGGGAAACTTAGTAAACTTATTCTGGATAAATAACTTAATGTCCTTAAGTCTAAAATTAAATTTCACCTGTGGTCAAACACACTGGAAACCATTAAATGGTTTCAATGCTTAAGCAACAAGAAGAAATCAAAATTCATCCAATTTGACATTGATAGTTATTATCAATCGATTAGTTCTATTCTACTTAATAGGGCTCTTATTTACGCAAAGAAAAAAAGGATACATACATCCACACCTACATATACTTATCAATGAAGGAAATAAAAGTTATACTTGAGGCGAGGAAGACCATAATTCATCACCAAGGAAGATTTTGGACTAGAAAGGATGCACCATATTGCTTTGATATACCAATCGGCGCGCAAAATGTTGATGCAACATCTTTTTCTCCTTTATTTTTCTATAATTGTTTGCAGTATATTTATACCTATAGCGATATTTTTCAACTACTATTTTCATATTCTTATTACTTGCTCTGGCTGTTTTGTTTTTATGAATATGATGAATCTTTGTTAGAAATCATTCTTTCTCTCTTTTTGGACCTCGCAAAAGGCTTTGATCTAACCCCAAACCTAAGCATGTTTTACACTTGTTCTTTTTTAATTAATTCATTAATTAATTACAGGAGAATAGGAATTGTGTAATCAGCTTCGTTAATTTACTGCTGTTTCTGCTATAAGAAATAGTGCACTAAGAGCTGGAAGATTGTACAGCATCATGTAACTT
The DNA here is from genome assembly GCF_006345805.1 of Octopus sinensis. Taxonomy (NCBI): domain Eukaryota; kingdom Metazoa; phylum Mollusca; class Cephalopoda; order Octopoda; family Octopodidae; genus Octopus; species Octopus sinensis. The sequence continues at coordinate 146,695,332 of NC_042997.1, forward strand.
CATCGGAGCCATTATTTATTTTTTTTATGAAACCATCTGATAAGGTACTTTAGGATTCATTCTCGTGTTAGTTATCGATATATAAAGGTCGCCAGATTCGCAATTTTATGAAGTTCATAATATTAATCATATAAAATGAAACAACGCAAAATGTTTAGAGATTAACAGGTTAGGCAAGAATATAAAATACAAAACATGCGAAATAAAAACCTCATTAGGAAGAGATGAACCTATCTAAATGCTCAACGCTAAGCATGTTCCTAAGCATGTACATAATCATATATATATATATATATTATATATATATATATATATATATATATATATATATATATATATATATATATATATATATATATATACATACATACATATATATATATATATTATATATATATATATCATATATATATATATGTATACATATACACATACATACATACATATATATATATACGTAATATATATATATATATACACACATACATTTACATATATATATATATATATATATATATATATATATATATATACATATATATACATATATATATATACATATGTATATGTATATATATAGACTCACATATACGATACATGTCATTAAGTCCCTACTTAAAAGGGCATATTTAATTATCTTCTAACGCAGCACTTTACCAGAAGCAAGCAACATGTATTGAACAAAATCTAATCAACAATAGACGCACCAATAAACCTGCAGACGAAACCATATATGATTTCATGCAGAACATAAATTCTATCACAGCAAAGAACAACAAATAATGTAGACAAGGAGCAGAATTATAGCTTGCAACAATAAGACAGCATAAAACTGATGAAAGAATTTTGGAAAAAAATATGATTAAATGCAATGTAAATTATACCAAACGTAATTTCTAAGTAGCAAGGGCGCCACTCGATCCCACTAGAAACGTCTTCTTGGTCATTCGACCAGTTAGAAATAGAAGAAATAGTTCACACTCTAACATCTTTAAAAGAGACTGATCGCGGTTTGGTCTCTGATCACAGGTTTTCCTTAGTCGGTCAGATCCTGGGCTGAAAAATAATGACGATGACGATGCCAATCGTAGTTACAACAACGGGACACGAACTCTTGGCTGTCTACTGGCAACTTTTTCCATCTTATAAGGGTAAAATACCCAATCTTTTTGTTGTTTTCATGGATATACTGCGTTCGAAATATTACTTTCTTGTCTGTAAAATAAGAAGCACATCAATGCATCCAAAAGTTTGTTTACAAAATGTTGTTACGTAAAGTATATTTAGTCAAGCCAATGAAGAGACTCTGTATGTGGTATCTCGACGAGCTAGAAGTAGCAGTCAAATCTTCCCTAATTAACATTCTATTGTTGTTTACATGGAAATGAATGCTGAACATTAGTTCGTATATACAAAAAATTTGGGATAGGATACGATAATCACAACCGAAATGATTTTGAATATTAGTGCTTCTCGGTCAGAGCTCTACTGGAATTTGTCAAGTATAGCCACCACAACTCTAATTATAGATCATACAAACACATGCAATATGGAAGCAACGTGGGAGAATTGAAAAGGGGAGGGGAAATTGCCATGCATAATACAACTAAGTGACTTTCAACTTGTTAAGCTTATCAAATAATCTCGGAAAAGAAGGAAAAATTATATAAAAGCAAATTTGTTTTGTGTATTTCGGGAGTATCGTTATTACATGAGCCAATGAAGGAATTTCTATGTGGCTGTGTAGCTTGCTAGGATTATAAACCAAGAGTATAAACACACGCGCTCGTTCTATATCAGATCTGAAGTTGAGAGGGTATGTCATTGATGAGGTAGTGAACCGCGACGGAAGAACTCTCACAAAATGATTGATTGACCAGCGTTTAATCAAAGCATCAATTTGTTAACTGGTTAAATGATTGACAAATTGATTGATAATTATAAAAGAGGTGAATAGAACCAATGCATGCGCTTATTATTAACATAATGACTCACAAAAAATCTGTTTCAACACACAAGTTCATATTAAGACAATAGTAATCCCTCGACTATCGCGTATGTTACGTTCCAAAACGATAGATGAAAATCCGCAAAGTAGAAACAGTACTGTACTGTATATATTTTTTATTTTTATAATCTGTATATATTTACTTTATCATAAATGCAAAACAACGCCGCGTAAGAATCGACGTAAGCTTGAATAATAAACCATGATAGGTGAACCGCGATAGGTGAACCGCGATATGGTGAGGGATTACTCTATTGCAAATCAAATATAAAAACGAAAAATTCTATTTTGTTTTCTTATTAATAAAGAGAGAATCGGGACAAAAAAATTTTCCAAAATATTTTTAGGAATGCCTGGTGTTTGTTATTTCAAGAATACCCTGATTATTGCTCCCTATTCTAAATTTTTTTCATAAATTACTGAAGAAAACGTGGACTTATATAATCAGATGTTTTCTGCTCACTAACAACGCAATGACATATTCATATTCTTATCCCGACAAATGCATTTTTTAGAAAATGTATTTACAATTTAAATATTGCATCTAGCTTAAACGTTCCATTTCTAAGGAAAATCACGGCACCTCTCAATACCAACAATGCTTCATTATGAAATACAACGCTCTAAAAGGGGTGCTCTTACCCATTTTAAAATCCACTGAGCTACAGAAATCTGTATTTTTGTTGTTGTTCTTGTGATTAATGTTAAGATTCGGCTCAAACCTCATGAAGTACACCTATTGTGAAAGATGTCCTAGAAAGATCTAGGGTTACATTATACAATCGTCTATCCTTTATAGTAATTTTAAGGACGATACAGTGGGTAATTAGGACATTGTTTAGCATGCTCTTACAATTTTAAGATGGTAGGGATGTGATATGAAGGAGATTTAGTTTATAATTCTAGCAAGCTACACAACCGCATAGAAATTCCTTCATTGGCTCATATAATATGAAGTTTCACAGAAATAAATATGGTGACTCCCAGTTTTCCACAGCCTATCTATGCCACTATTTAGCAAATCTTCAAGCCACTTTCTATGTTCAAGAGCCATACCAACTCAAACTTCAGGTTAAGAGAGGAAATTTAGCCAAAATACCTATGTCTTGTCTCCAAATATAAATTTTTCTATTGGTGATTGGAACCACGTCTGCGCATCGTCGGACAAGATGTTTATAGCCAATCATAACAGCCTCAGCAGTCACCATTATAAAATATGAATAGAAATTATAAGATATGCGTACACGGTTGAAGCGACCTGTCCAAGGGTAGAAACTCCCGGTTCATTTGCAGAAATTTGTATGTTATATATGAATAAATGAAAGAATGGAGTCGAACGAAGATGTTAACAAAATTCCTTTACTCTCGACATATGTTTCGAAGACCACATAGCTTCATTCCAAAGGAATAAAGGGTGTATGATGCAATCTTCTCATCAGGAAAGAAAGGGAGCCTCTCTCGGCAACAAGACAAACAAAAATTTCGACATGGAGGCAGTCATCGAAATTTTTGTTTGTCTTGTTGCCGAGAGAGGCTCCCTTTCTTTCCTGATGAGAAGATTGCATCATACACCCTTTATTCCTTTGGAATGAAACCATGTGGTCTTCGAAACATATGTCGAGAGTAAAGGAATTTTGTTAACATCTTCGTTCGACTCCATTCTTTCATTTATTCATATACATACATATATATAATCCTTTCTACTAAAGGCACAAGGCCTGAAATTTTGGGAGAGGGGAATAATCGATTATATCGACCCTAGTCTTCAGCTGGTACTTATTTTATCGACCCCGAAAGGATGAAAGGCAAAATCGACCTCAGCGGAATTTGAACTCAGAACATAACGACGGGTGAAATACCGCTAAGCATTTCGTCCAGCGTGCTAACGATTCTGCCAACTCACCGCCTTACACACGTATATATAATAATAATAATAATAATAATAATAATAATAATAATAATAATAATATAATAATAATAATGATGATAATAATAATAATAATAAAATAATAATGATAATTAAATAATAATAATATAATAATAATAATAATAATAATAATAATAATAATAATAATAATATAATGATATGATAATAATAATAATAATAAAATAATAATATAATAATAATAATGATAATAATGATAATTATAAAATAAAATATAATAATAATAATAATAATCTAATAATAATAATAATAATATAATAATAATATAATAATAATAACAATAATCAAAAGAAATAGACAAAGAAAAATCCCAGCAATGGTTGAGAAGCTCAGGACTCAAAGCAGAAACAGAGGGATTTTTATTGCAGCACAAGACCAAGCCTCCCCACCAGAAATTACCAAAAACATGTAATGAAAAGAAATATTACAAGTAACTGCAGAATATGTGGAGATGGACAAGAAACAATAAATCATATTATCTCTAGCTGCCCAGTCCTGGCTAAGAAGGAATATATTCACAGACATGACAGAGTTGGAACCTACATACATTGGAAGCTATGCCAACATTATGGAATAACAACAGAAAAGAATGGTATAGACACACACCAGAAAAGGTCACAGAAAACGAGAAAGCAACCATACTCTGGATATGCCGATACACACAGAGAGAAATTAAGGCCAACAGACCAGATATAGTTGTCAGAGATCATGAAGAAAAAAAATGCTTTCTAATTGATGTATCAATACCGGCAGATGACAACGTGTCTCTAAAAGAAATGGAGAAACTCTCAAAATACAAAGACCTGGAAATAGAGTAACTAGAATGTGGAATCTGAAAACAGAAACAATTCCTATCATAGTAGGTGCATTAGGCATGATAAAAAAATATTCAGATAAATACATAACAAAAACACCAGGACTTACAAACACATATAACACAGAAAATTGCACTACTAGGCACTGCACACATCCTACGCAGAACACTTTCCATACAATAACCATCAGAGCATCACAACAAATCACAGCACATACCCAAGGCACACAGAGCTGCGCTCGGTAGTGAAGTGAAAGCACGCTATAAAAACAAAACTACTGAATAATAATAATAATAATAATAATAATAATAATAATAATAATAATAATATAATAATAATAATAATAACAACTATAATAATAATAATGATAATAATTTTAAACTTCTGCCACAAGGGCAACTCGTGGGAGGTGATTAAGTTGATTACATCGACCCCAGTGCGTAACTCGTACTTACTTAATCGAAAGGATGAAAGGCAAAGTCGACCTCGGTGGAATTTGAAATCAGAACGTAACTGCAGACGAAATACTTATTTCTTTACTACCCACAAGGGGCGAAACACAGAGAGGACAAACAAGGACAGACAAACGGATTAAGTCGATTATATCGACTCCCAGTGCGTAACTGGTACTTATTTAATCGACCCCGAAAGGATGAAAGGCAAAGTCGACCTCGGCGGAATTTGAACTCAGAACGTAGCGGCAGGCGAAATACCGCTAAGCATTTCGTCCGGCATTCTAGTAATTCTGCCAGCTCGCCATCACATTTATTTTTAAAATAAAAATTTATATATTTATTTATATAGGTATTTTACTTCGAAAAACAACAGTGCTACACACACACACGTGTGTGTGTGTTTGTGTGTATGCTTGTGTTTTTACCTCCATATATATGAATGTAGAATGTTCCATGTTGTCTGCCAAAACATTGCACTAAAGTAAAACTTTTAGTGACTTTCCTTGGTACGTTTATTAAAAATGAACACGGCCGAGTATTGCTGAAAGCGCTAGGTTTCTGGCGGCGCGTTGTGTCCTTCAGCAATGCACTTTATTTCGCGTTTTTCCGGGCCACTCAGCTAGTAAAAATAAATTGTACCTGTACTTTAAAGGGCCAACCTTGTCACATTCTGTGTCACGCTAAATCTCACTGAGGACACATAAAGGGTACGCGTGTCTGTGGAGTGCTCAGCCACCTGCACGTTAATTTCAAGAGAAGGCCATTCTGTTTATCGGATCAACTGGAACCCTCGTCGTCACACCCGACGGAGTACATTTATAGTTTATATATATAAGGTACAGGCGTGGCTGTGTTATGAATCTTCCTTCCTAACCACATAGTTCCGGGTTCAGTCCCACTGTATGGCACCTTAGGCAAGTGTCTTGTAATATAGCCTCGAGCGGACCGAAGCCCTATGAGTGGGTTTGGTACATGGAAACTGAGAGAAACCCGCTGTATGTATGTATGTATGTATGTATATATATATATATATATTATATATATATATATATATATACACATACATATGTATGTATATATATCTATGTGTGTATGTGTGTGCTTGGCAGCGGTGTTTGTGTGTTTACTACCTCATAACTTAGCGGTTCGGCTTAAGACACAGATATAATAAGTACTAGGCTTACAAGAATAAGTCGATGTCTTCGGCTGCTAAACTCTTTGAGGGGGTACCCCAGGACGGGCCCGCATTGAAATGATTGAAACAAGTAAATAACTAAAAGAAAGGAATAAAAGAATATATATTATATATATATATATATATATATATATATAATATATATATATATATATGCATATATTATATATTATGTAGTATATATATATATATATATTATATATATTCAATACATATTATGCATATATATATCTATGTATGTATGTATGTATGTATATATATATATATATATATAATATCTATATATATACTCTACATATATATAACATCTAATAATGAATATATATGTGTGGAGTATAATATGTATATATATATGAAATATAATAGCCTATATACATATTCATATATATATATATATATATATATTATATATGAATATATATAAGCATATATATACATATTCATATATATATATATATATATATATATATGTATATAATATATATATATATAATGAATATGTATATATATATGTATATATATGTATATATTAATATATATATGTATGTAGTATATATAATATATGTATATTTAGTATTTGTATATATATATTCATATGTATATATATATATATATTACATATATATATGCGGTGTGTGTGTGTGTGCGCATGTATGTATGAATTGATAGATAAATGAAAGTATGAATGTGTATGTATAAACGAGTGTGTGTGCGCACGTGTGTATTAGTCTATGCATACGCACACACACGATCGGAAATAAATAAACAGTGATAGACACAAACACACAGGTTACCGAGGAAACTTCGTCCATTTCTAATAGAAGCTAACAGTGTGTATAATTTTTCTATCTCATATTTTTATTCACTAATAACCGAATATTCTACAGAAAATAATAAGGAATTTGAATTACTTTTTTTCTCATCAATCAGATGAAGCTGCGTATTCTACAGGCGTGTTTAATTCTGACGTAATTCTCGAGATGAATAAACATGACAGCGTGTGATGAGGATGGATATTTGATAACTAGGTTCAATCCACACGAGGAGTTTCCAAGTTTTCCATCTACTCAGTTTTATACAAATGACTCTGACAAAACGCGTCTGACAAAGATACCACTTAATGGGACCGAACCTGGATCTTCGTAACTAAGAAGTGAAATTTTATATGTAAATATGTAAATACATAATGTACGCGTGTATACACACACAGACACATATACATATCGTATCGTTTATATGGTATACATGTAGGTGTTTACGTGTGTATACACACACATGCGCACATATCTTGTACATGAAGCAGACGAGGAATTTCATCCGAGGAAACTGGAGAAATAATGAACTTCATGCAAGAAAAAACAATATATGATGTGTATATACGTGTGTGTGTTTTCTTGTGTTGTGTGTGTGAGTGTATATATATATATATATATATACATACATGAATGCATACATACATACACATATATATATATATAGTTAGTTAAAGTTAATCCAAACATGAAAACACAAAGAGAAAACACAACGCGAAGACATATTTCACACACACACAAATGCAATACACTGCGTATGTAGTCATGTCTTCGGGTTGGAAACTTTTAGATAACATTAGCCAATATATATATACAGACACGCAATAATAGCTATAATAATATATATTCTCCGTAACTTACAAACCCTTCTGGTTCGTTTATAAATACACACACACACACACACACCACACACACACATATATATATATATATACATGTATATATAAATATTTTGTATATATAAAGCTAATTTGTCTCATGATGGTCTATATGTATATGTATATGTGCATATATATGTATATATGAGCATATATATGTATATATGAGTGTGTGTGTATTTATAAACGAACCAGAA
>NC_042997.1:146718636-146731136 GCF_006345805.1 Octopus sinensis
CTCCTTCAGGCACTTGTAGGCCTCGTATTGAATCTGAGGCCGTGTGGAAAGATGAATGGAGACAAAATGTCGCCATCACTAGTGATCACTCCGAACACCATGATGTTAACTGGATGTTTCATTTCTATCACTTTTGGTACATGTCCTCAAATTGCACTGTCCTCAGACTGACACCCAAACAATCTGAAATATTCGCATCGGAGCTTCCGGCGTGAATGCCAAGCAGTAGAGCATGTCGTTTCCAAATTTCTAGCAGAGTGAACTGCATCATGGTGCAACTAACCCTACTATACTGTGTAGTCGACAAAATCAAAAACAAACAATGCACGAAATTAAAATTATAAAATGGCAACAATTTACCCATCGCACCTTGTATAACATCATCGTTATTATTTTTTTCATTTTTTTATTATTATTATTATTATTATTATTATTATTATTATTATTGTCATCATCATCATCATTATCATTATTATTATTATTATTATTATTATTATTATTATTGTCATCATCATCATCATCATCATCATCATTATTATTATTATTATTAGGACCATCTCGTCAGTGGACGGACTGGTTATAGCTAGAATATATTTGATAACATTCCTGCTCCCAGGACTCATTTAATCGTAAACGACATTAAAAACAAACAAGCATTCGCATACATATGCATAATTGCACACCTGCTCTCACAAAAATACTATGTGAAGCAGGAACATGACAAGATAATCTGACGAGTCCCAAAAAACAGAAGAATGTTATTTCTAGGGAATATTTTTCACAAATTCTACCAATTTTAGTGAACAGATAGAAGTTCTAATTTTGGTCGAAGTTAGAATTGCACCTAATCTTTAAAATATTTGAAATGTTTCATTCGGTGATGCGCAGTTATGTGAAAAAATCTTGTTGAATTTTATATACACAGACACCCAGACACGTGTGTGTGTGTGTGTGTGTGTGTGTGTGTGTGTGTGTGTGTGTATGTGTGTGTGTGTGTGTATAGAGATAGATAGATAGATAGATAGATAGATAGATAGATAGATAGATAGATAGATAGATAGATAGATAGATAGATAGATAGATAGATAGATAGATAGATAGATAGATAGATTTTTGTTACATGTTATTCTGTAATCTGAATACTTTTATTTTAATACATGTTGCTTACTGCAAGTTATGGATGATTCTTTTATGCCTCCATTGCTTTCAGGCTTAGCTTAAGGTATTTTCGCGCCGGACATCACAAAATGCGTCTGAATAAACATTGCCGGACAGCAAATAGAGACTCAGACATTACTTAGAAAATATTTTTCATTTTTAACAATATTATTTAACTTTTGAATTGTATTAAGTTTGATTGTTAAAACATCAATATGATTTCTTGATAATTATTAGTTACGATATATATATCTATTTATTTATTTATTAGGTTTATGATTATTATTAATTTTATAATGTGATTTAACGAATTACATTTAATTTGAGAATTAGTTTTGTAAGACAATAAATTATTTAATAGTTAGGTGGTCTATTTATTACTTAGTATTAAATTTAAGTAAATTAGTTTAATATTAATTGATATTTTGGTCAACTATATAATTATAGTAAATATATGTATATTACTTAACATCAAGGTTTTTAATATATAGCATAATATTTTATTTAGATGTTTATTAAATAAATAAATTAATAATTTAATGTATATAGATTAAATTATAGTATTTAGTTTTCACTTAATGTATATTTTGTATTTTATTTATATATATATTCATTTTAAATATTTTAATTAATTGTATCTTATTTTTATTCATTTTTTTATTTAAACAAGAATATATTTAAGATATTTCGTATTTTACAAGAGTATTTACGTATATTTATTAATTTATTTAATTAACTATTTATTTGTTTTTATCTTTAACCTGAAGAGTGGCTATATTTATATTGAAGTGATTTCAATATTATTATTACTATTATCATTTCTTAAATATAGCCACGTAACACGTGTCGTTATTCTACCAAATATATATGTTTTATTTACTATTTTGCGCATTACTTAATCATTGTTATATGTTTTATCTTATATTTAATCTTTCTATAATATGTAATCTTTCTAAATGGTATAATTTAATTTTTCTGATGACAATGTTTGACGAAAAGTTTTGATGAAAATGTTTGACGAAATTGTTTGATGAAAATGTCTAATGAAAATGCTTAATGAAAATGTTTGATTAAAATGTCTGCTGGAAATGTCTGATGAAAATGATTGACGTAGACATACATATGCATACACACACACACACACACACACACACACACACATATATACAAATACACAAATATATATACACATCCACACATGCAAAAAAGACATACATACATGCATATACGCCAAAGAAAATACATACATAAAAACATATAGAAATATACACAGATATATACACTTATATAGATTATACTGTATATAGGTGTGTGCGCATGAATAATGTGTGTATGTGTGTGTGCGTGTGTGTGTGAATATTTGGATATCTATATGTAGTTATGTGTATACAAACTTTACTTTCACAAATGTAAATATATACATTCGAGTATACAAGCACTGGTACGCACGCACGTGTGTACGTGTCTGCAAGTGAGCATGTGTCTCTTTGTATGTGTGAGTGTGTTTGCGTGTGCATGCGCATGTGTGAGTATGTGTGATTATTTGCGTGTGTACTCTTTTATAGGTTTTAGCCTTCTGCTTGTGATCTAGCACCGCCACAATTATTTTCTATTTGATCTATGTGTTTTTAAGTGGTTTTAGATATTAATTGCTAATTATGTACCACTCAGTGTTAATAATTAGTATACCTTTGATTATTGCTTTACTGCGAGAAAACTGCCAAACCCTCTAATTCTCTAAAATATATACGTAATATATTGCAGTGAGCATACTGTCAAGGCAAGATGTTACATTTGCACTACTGTATTAGTCTTCTGCTAGTATACTGTCAGCAGATCAATTTGTTATAATTCGTATAGCAAAGCCAATACCCAATGATCGATTCTCTATTGTATATATATATATATATATATATATATATATGTGTGTGTGTGTGTGTGTGTGTGTGTGCGCGCGTGTGTGTGTGTGTATGTGTGTGTGTGTGTGTGTATAACAAAGTGAAGTTGTAAGGTACCGCACGAGTGGAAATATATATGAAAGAAAGTTTGAAAATGCAATTTTAAAAATGTTTATTCACTTGACCGGTTTCATTTTTTAGAAAAAGATTGTCAAAAGTAAAATGTAAAGCTTTGTATAAGCTTTGTTGTGTTAAGTACTGGTTGTCACAAAAGTATTAAAATACATATATACATTCTTTGATAATAATAAGAAAATGTTGAAAACAGTTTACAAGGAAATATCTGACAAAATATTAGACAAAAAGTTCAATAAAAATATTAGTTCATTAAAAATCATGTTTGTTTGGAAGTAACTATATACATACGCAGAAAAGTATTAGGAGTTCAAAAAAGTCATATTTGGTAGTATATATATACACACACAGAAGGAGATGTATTTAGGAGTTTACAAAGAATTTGAGATGAACTAATTATCGATCCTAATAGAATGTAAAGCAGGATGTAGACTTGTGTCTAAATAATGAGGAATATTTACCGTTGACGCAGTACCATACAATATGGCTTAATGTTATTGGTCTCAGAAGAATCTGATAGGTAATAAAACTCTAGATTGTAGGTATTTTTATTTCTTAATTTCCCACAGGGGGCTAAACATAGAGGGGACAAACAAAGACAGCCAAAGGGATTAAGTCGATTACATCAACCCCAGTGTGTAAGTGGTACTTATTTAATCGACCCCGAAGGGATATAAAGTAAAGTTGAACCAGGCGGAATTTGAACTCCGTAACTGCAGACAAAATACCGCTAGGCCTTTCCCCCGGCGTGCTAACGATTCTGGCAGCTCGCCGCCCTGGTTTGTAGTTATTGTTCCAGATGAGTTAGGTATTTGGTAAGTTACCGAGGCGAAGAAATGTTTAAAAGTTTGTAAATTTAAATTGAATTTAAATGAATAATTCAACTTATTGATATTTGTAGCCCTAAATGTTTACGTCCATTTTGCTTTTTCTGTTGCTGTTGTTGTCCTTTAATCTTAAGTAATTCATTTTTACTGGTATACTCTACCATAGATTTAAGATTATCTAAAAATGTATTGTGCATTATTAATTCAGCTAATTTATTAATTCAGCACATGAACTGAAAACCACGTTTTCAGTTCATCTGCTGTTATGCAAGTTAGACCGTCCAGTTTAGGTTTGCTCTAGTCTGTATACACAGTAAATATCTATAAGCCACTTCTCTCTACAGGAGCAAGTGATAGTTACTTTTTATCTGATGAAGTTCTAAGAAGACTAGAAACTAGTCAAAGCAACTCCATTTTTTCTACCTTCCGGGAGATATAAATCTATGGTGTGACATCTTTGCTTAACACAGCGTGGTTAATATTACATGTTTGTGCAAAAAAGGACCGCTTAAAAATATGTGTATATAAATTGATTGGTTTAGACAAAGAAATCGGTAAAATAGCCTGGTTAATATTCTATTTCAACTACTTTAACTTAAAAGCTACATGAAAAAGAAGCCGGAAGATAATCCGAGAGTGTTAACATGACTGGAGAAGCTGATTAGTTTAGCAGATCAAGTTATATATATATATATATTATATATATATATATACATATATATACATATATATATATATATATATATATATATATATATATATATATATATATATATATATATAAAAAGTATTATCACATCATTAAAATAATGATAATAATGATAACAATAGTAATAATAATAATAAATACCCTGACGCAGTACCAGGCAGTGGCTCTCATGGCCTCTGATCTTAACTGATTATAAGTGTTATCATGTACATTGTTTTGTCTTGGTATAAAAGATGGGCTACAGCAAATATTCTGCTCAATACCACAGATTTGCTTGCCAGTTGTTTGACCTTAACCAGTTGACTATGTCCCTTAGTGGCTGGTATGTGCATCTCTGATCATGAGCAGAAGTAGTGGGGGAACATCATAGCCATGTGTTGAGAGGGATTCTTTGGGGTTTGAATAATTCACCTCTGGAAACATGGGTGTTTCGTTCACCATCTTTAAACAACCCTTATTCAGGGACCTTTTGAGCAGGATGGGTTTCTTGACTAGAAGAAAATTCTAACTGGGCCCCACCTGCTAAGTCATGTGCTGTTTATCTTGATATGAGATCACCATGGCGCGCACATTTGGTTGTGATGCATGTGCCTGGTGTACCCTTATCAGATGGGTAGTCATGATGGGTATACTGGGCTTCATATATTTTACCCCAGTGTCACTGGCATGCACTGCTCTCTCACTCAATAATAATAATAATAATAATGATAATAATAATAATAATAATAATAATAATAATAATAATAATAATAATAATAATAATAATAATAATAATAAATAACATCCATCCATGAATTTATTTATTTATTAATTTTTAAATACACATTTTATCTGTGAATTTGCGCGTGTAATCTGGGAATGCATACAATGCCCTTCTCTGCCCTAGGTGTATGGAAAACACTCGGCGAGAAACGGAAGAAAATTTGAAGAAAGAAGGAAAAAACATAATAATAATAATGATAATAATAATAATAATAATAATAATAATAATAATAATAATAATAATAATAATAATAATAATAGAAATGGAACAAAAGAGTAATTACATAAATTGAGTAATTACGTATGCACTCGAATGTCTACACAATCATATATGCGTTTTAATACCCATAGGACTACACATACATCTCAGTGTTTACACAACTACGTGAAAATTACAGGACACACATTCACGCATATGAAAACATGTGTCACAACCTAAGCAAAAACAAAACCATTTTTTTTATTTTTCGAACTAACACAGACAGAGTGAACCATTCATAAGTTTTAAAACACCACAAAAACTATGCTCGGAGATAAACCTATCAACAACAAAAAATTACAGACGAATGCAGATCTGTTAGCCTTAAGAAGCTACGTTACGCGCAATGTTTACATGCAGAGAACTCGGTAACGGTGCTGTCACAAAAAAAAAATGACCCTAAACAGACAAATCCGTCCCCTGATGTCAGCGTCGAAGCAAGTCATGCCTCAATGATAACAAAGCAAATTACGAACCAGATTGATCGTCGACCGTATCACAAAGGGCCATGTATTCGATATAGATCTGTTAGCCTTAAGAAGCTACGTTACGAGCAATGTTTACATGCAGAGAACTTGGCGACGGTATTGTCTCAAAAAATTAACCCGAGACAGATAGATCGTCCACTAATGTCAACGTCAAAGCTCGTCATGCCTCACTGATAACAAAGCAAAATACAAACCGGAATGATCGTCGACCGGATTACAAAGGGCTACGTACTTGAATAATGAACCGGATTCGATACGAAAAATTAACTACTGGTTCAAATCTTCCCGAAACACAGGAGCTGAAAGTACCCCACAACCGGTATATTCCAACAGATGGCCATCCATGCTCGTCATCAAATAACCAAAAGAATAAGAATGAAAAATGTTCTAGGGAAGATAATAAAGAAGTTCTTACGGCCTTCTACCATACCATATATTTCCCCACAAATAAATCTAATACCACACAAACCTACTTAAACTGGCGACAGAAACATCTTGAAGTAAGACTCTACATAGACAGTAACAAACTTGCCAATGTCAGAAGAAACATTATGGAAAAGAAATTACTAACTGAAGTAGAGATTGACCAAATTAAACAAGTAGTTAGGGATAAAATGAACGAAACTGCAGCTAAAGAAGATACTACAGAGAAAATAATTATAGACCAGCCCAGGGCTGATGAAAATGCAGCAATCATTGAAAGAGTTAATATAACTGATAGGCGAAGTGAAATGCTATCTGAACCAACTATAAACTCTAAGGCAGATGAAAATCAAATAGATGAAGAAAGTCACACAGAAATTGACCCAACAGAACTGCATGATCTAAAAGATCAAATCACGATTGAATGGCTGAAAATTAAAGAAACCAGTATGAATGAACGCGATACTCTCCCAAAAATTTGCAATTCTAACCAAAACCGGAAAATAATTGATAAAATCAGCTTTGCACTTAAGGATATATTTTCAGCTAATGATATTAATATTACAGATCTCAACAATCTGTACTATACATCCGCGAAAATCTCAATGATTCTATGTGGTGAAAAGATTAGAAATCTACAACATTCTAACAAAAAACCTTCTTAGCAAAAGCGTATTCAACACCAAATTAAACTACCCTGGCTCACTGAATATAAAAGCTTAAATCATCTCTAATTCAGTTGAACCTGTATGGAAAGTGTTTCAACTGTGACTACCCTATTTTTGTATCCCATCTTTTTTGTAGTGTTTCTACTATTGTATTATCCAATGTATCTTTGCTTTTTCCTAAGATTGACGCAGCGTGTAATTCAAGTGTGATTCGGCTACTATTTCTAGTAGCCAAATCAAACACGTTGGATCGCGAGTGTAGGAAGTTACAGTTGAACCCAATTCAGGGCGACGTGCTGGTAGAATCGTTACCACATCGGACAAAATGGTTTGCTACATTTCGTTCTGAGTTCAATTCCGACAAGGCCAATTTTGCCTTTTATTCTTTCATGATCGATAAGATAAGTACCAGTCAAGCGTTGAGGTCGGTGCCATCATCTTGTCCCTTCCGCTTAAATTTGCTGGCATTGTACCAAGAATTAGAAAGAAATATTAACGTCAAGTCAGGAGAAATACAAAACCAAGAATTATTTCAACTCTAGTCACAATGCCCAAAATTTTGAGGGAGGGGACCAGTCAATTAGATGGACCCCAAAACGCAACTGGTACTTAATCTATCGACCCTGAAAGGGTGAAAGGCAAAGTCGACCTTGACGGAATTTGAACTGAGAACGTTGCGACGCTAAGCATTTCGCCCGGCGTGCTAACGCCATCTTGGTACAAGACCAAGAATTTCGAAGTGGGTAAGTCGATTACATCGACCTCAGTGTTCAAATGGTACTTATGTTATCGACCCCGAAAAGACGAAAGGAAAAGTGGAGCTCGGGGGAATTTCGGCTCCACGTAAAGACAGACGAAATACCGTAATGCATTTTTCCCGCCGTCATTAAAAAAAAATTCTAAGCATACGGGCTTCAAATTTTGGCACAAGGCCAGCAAGCTCAGGGAAGGGTTAAGTCGATTACAGTGACCTCAGTAAATGACTGATACTTATTTTGTCGACCCCGAAAAAATTAAAAGCAAAGTCGACCTTAAGAGAATTTGAACTTCGATCGTAAGAAATGCGCTAATATTTCTGGTCGGCGCGCTAACGATTCTACCAGCTTGCCGCTATTTAAAAAAAAATCTAAATATATTAGCAAATTACCTCATAGGGATAAAGAAAGACTTAATTACATAGTCTGCAATCATTAAAAATTAATGTACCTCTCACTGTATATTCATACCTTTAGAGCAGGCTGGTAAATGTTTGTTGATAGACCTACTTTTTCCTTTCGAGGGTCTCCTAACTCTCAGCCATGGCAAATTCTCCTTTGATGGTGTTTCTTTATTTCTGTCACAGCTTACTTCAAAATTTTACCTCGCCTATTAAAAATTCGGAATCTCACATCTGTTGGCCATTGATAGTTTAACCTTTAACACAAATCAATCTAAATCGTTGCACCGAAAGCAGTTGGTGTTGATGTGTGGATCAGTTATTAATCTATTGCTTGTTATTATTATTTTATTATAGTGACAACAACAATAGATCATAAATAAATAAAAAGTAGATAGTGATAAATAGTTATTTAATAAGCTCCAGAACTTTCGCTAACATAAATATGCAAATTTATAGTCAGAAAACAATATATTCTCCTGCTTGCAGAATTATTACAGTTTGACGTAATGGCAAATAGCAAAGAAAAAAAAGTAACGGTTTTGGAGTTGTTGTAGTTCTTGTTGTTGTTGAAAATGGTGTATGGTATTGACAGTGGTGAAGATAATGAGAATGCTGATGGTAGTGTTTACGTTGGTGGTAGCGTTGGTTGGGGTTGAGTTTTCTTTTTGTTGTTGTAGTTGCTACTGTTGCTGTTCTTGGTCTTGTTTGGATTTCTGTCTGCACTGGTTGAGGTATGTAGCCAAAAGCATTTGGTTGGCGGCGAGCTGGCAGACACGTTAGCGCGCCAGGCGAAATACTTAGCGGTATTTCGTCTGTCGTTACGTTCTGAGTTCAAATCCCGCCGAGGTGGACTTTGCCTTTCATCCTTTCGGGGTCGATAAATTAAGTACCAGTTACGCACTGGTGTCGATGTAATCGAATTAATCCCTTTGTCTGTCCTTGTTTGTCCCTTCTATCTTTAGCCCCTTGTGGGCAATAAAGAAATATAAAATGACTTAGCTGTGTGATTAAGAAACTTGTTTTGCAACCTCATGGTTTCACCTAAAATCCCACCGTGCTTCACACTGAGCAAGTGTCTTCTATTATCGCCCCGAGGGACGACCAGGTCGAACCCCAGCATGGCCACAGTCTAATGACTGAAACAAGGAAAAATAATGTGCGTATGTGTGTGTGTGTGTGTGTATGCGCGCGTGTGTGTGTGTAGTTTCTAGGTTAGAGAGAGGTGTTCTCTATATAGAATACACTTCAAGGTGCTCAAGAGATTTGAACATGGACCGGTAGATGAGTAAATGTAGTGAGAAGCAAGTTAAGCAACTCGGTTTACACCGAATATTAAATTCATTTAATAGAAAAAAGTGTACATGTGTAGGGATATAAAATAGTCCGACTTACAGAATATATTCTGTAGGTCGGGCTATTTCATCATTCTGTGTAAATCAAGGCGGCGAGCTGGCAGAAACGTTAGCACGCCGGGTGAAATGCGTAGCTGTACTTCGTCTGCCGTTACGTTCTGAGTTCAAATTCCGCCGAGGTCGACTTTGCTTTTCATCCTTTCGGGGTCGATAAATTAAGTACCAGTTACGCACTGACGTCGATGTAATCGATTATCTGTTTAGCCCCTTGTGGGTAGTAAAGAAATAGGTATTTTGTCTGTTTTTACGTTCTGAGTTCAAATTCTCGTCAGCTATTAATGGCAATATATATTTCCTTCCCGAGTGTCAAATTGATACACCTGCTTGTTGTTCCCTCACCTGTCTTCGTCTTTTGTTTTCTGTAAATCTGAACTCTGTGTGTGTGTGTTTGCGTGACAGCCGGCCTTCTGATCGAAGCAACCATACTAGATTTCTATTGGTTTTACAAACTGCTGATAGCATCTTTCGATCACAACTGCAAGAGGTGTCATCGTTTTTCGGCGCCGAGATAACATTTGAACTGAAAACGTATGAAGCCTGAACAGCTACGACTTAAACAATTCTGCCAGTCTTTCACTTTGGTTTCGTACACTTTCTCGATCCCTAAAATAATGAAAGGCAAAGTTGAATCCTGCGAGATTGAAACCCGGAACGCAGAACCGGAACAAAAGCTGTGAAGCGTCTTATCAAGTACTTTAATGATTTTGATCGTTCGCCTACACACACGCTCACACATATTCTAATTGCGTTCCATATTCGAAATAAATATTGATCAATCATAAACCGCAAACGAATAAAAGAGAGAAATATTGATAGTGACTTCGAAGTTATTATCAACGTTAACCACTTAAAAATTAAATATGTACTGTACTAAAGTATATTGAGTAGTCTTTCATTTTGATGTTAAATTCTTTTTATGTATAACCTGTAGTGAAAAACAAGCATCAACTTTTATATATATATATATATATATATATATATAATTAATTTTTATTGTATCGCATTTATCTTTGTTTATATATATATATTATATATATATTTAAAAAGGAGATGTAGAACACGAGTTGTGATATATAAAAAAAGGAAATGAAGAAAATGCTGACAAAATGATTTAAGTAAGGGAGAGTGTATTTAATTAGGTGAAAGTTCTTTTTACCGGTTGCGCATTTGTTATGCTTATCAAAAGATATTTTTTAAGAGAGATAGAGTTCCTTTCTGATAGATTTCTTTCTCTTATAAGAGAAAAAAAATCTATCAGAAAGGAACTCTATCTCTCTTAAAAAATATCTTTTGATAAGCATAACAAATGCGCAACCGGTAAAAAGAACTTTCACCTAATTAAATACACTCTCCCTTACTTAAATCATTTTGTCAGCATTTTCTTCATTTCCTTTTATATATATATATAATATATATATATATATATATATATATATATAATATATATATATATGTATGTATGTATGTATGTATGTATGTATGTATGTATGTATGTATAGCAGAGTAAGCACATAAATACGAAACAAGGTTGAAAAAATAGTACTTGAATACCAGAGGTAGAGAAATATGCTTTATTAAAAAGCAAAAAAAACTGTCCGATAAAGGGGAAAGTGAAACTCTGAGTAACAGTTTTTGTGATATTTTTGCTGCTTTTTAATAAACTATATATGTGTGTGTGTGTATTCTATATTCTTTTATATGCTTTAATTCTAAGACTGTGGCCATGTTGGAACATCGCCAGTGTATTCACCTTTCCAATGGTCAAATCTTATGTGATTGGCTGTTAGCGAAGGAGGTAGTTGCACACTGCTGCCCTCTTTTGGGTTTCCTGCCTTGCTATCGGTTTATGTGGCCCCTTGGATATCAGGAGGTCAAGTTGTTTCTTGAAAACATCTACTTCCAAACTATTGCAGTACATGGTCCTCACTCTAGACGGGGTTTGTATAGCTATTGATGCCAAAGTTTGGTGCCAGCCACTCCAGGAACTTCTCTACGTATACCACTGCATACTTCTTACGTCTTCGCTCCGAGGATTCGAGTCATAGCTTTTTTAGAGTTATATTATTTAGCTTTTATTTCTAGCAATTGTAAGTGCTATTTCGTCACTAAGACATTTTAACAGAAAATGATGGATATGTATAGTGATTAACTGAACGCTATTAGTATCGTTTCAAAAAAACGTTATAGGATATAACGTCGGAGGAAGCCTATAGAAAGAGGAGGGATAAAGTAAAGAAAAACTAAATAAATGAGAAGTATATGACTATATGTGCATTAAATAAAATCATATAGAATAGGAAAAATATATATCTAGTGAATGTGAAATGTAAGAAAATTAATGTTTAAATTATATATAATGATAGAAATCACCTATATGAACTAAAGGTGTGTTTCTGCCAATGTTTACATCTGTATGCACGCTCTATAACCGTGTTTACAAGGGGATTTTTAGAAAAAAGAATAGAAAATAGTTCAGAATTACAGAGAAGACAGAATTCCTTGCCTTTGTCATAAGGTATCGAGATTGAGAGAATCAACCAATCTAAATAAAAATGTTCATGTGGTCTTTTAGATCCGCAGAATGTGTTCCTGGATTCTCAGA
>NC_042997.1:146743636-146766136 GCF_006345805.1 Octopus sinensis
GAAGATGTTATTCGACTGTATTGAATAGTTAAAAGACAAAACAAAATTTGAATTCAAAGAACCTTTGTCAAATGCTTCCAAACTACCTACAAAGCCTGAAATTTGTAGAATAGGTTAGTCGATCACGTCAACACTAATTCTTGTCTGTTTCTTCATTTTATCGATCTCGGAAGAATAAAAAGTAAAACAGATGCATTCGAACTGAAAGTGTGAAGAAGCATAATAAATACAACACACGTTGTTAGCAGCTCTAAAGATTCGGCCAATCCACTACATTACTACTAATTATCCATTTAATAATATAGCTTCAAACTTTGGCATAAGGCCAGCAATTAGTGGGGGTGGGGGGAAAGTCAATTAAATTGACCCTAGTGCTCAGCTGGTATTTGTTTTATCGACCTCGAGATAATAAAACATAAATTCGACAGCAGCGGACGATATGCCGCTAATCATTTTGTTCGGCGTACTGACGATTCTGCCAGCTCGCTGCCATCATTCATTTAATAATATAGAAAATAAAGATAATCCAGCAGCGCTACTGATCCTTATGAGCCAGAAAGGATTAGTTTTTAATTTTTAATATATATGCTTAGTGAAATACATATTTAAAACAACTTGCTTTCTATATTCGAGTAAAATCCTTATCTGAAATTTTACAATTTATTTATTTAGTGCCGCACATTAGGAATTAGCACTTCAGTTTTTCAATGTCAAATTGTTTAATACTTATATATTTTGAAGTGTCGTATCAGCTTCTAAACAAATACTGACACAATATTTTCTTTTGTCTATATTACACGGACTAAAGCTTTAAATTTATGCTTGCAATTATTGAGGAACTTGGATATGTAACCAACCGCCTCAAAACCAAACTTGAGAAGCGGGGCTTTACAGAACGGATAGCGCTGATTAGAAAATGTTAAGCTTTTAATAAAAATGTGTAAAGCACTCCAGAAGTTTGCCATATAAGTGAATATACACACGTATTAATATGCAGACATATGTATATATTTATATACATAAGCCAGAAAAAGGCAGATCCACACCTGCAATGTCATTCATGCAAGTCTTCTTGTTACCTTCGACAGTCGTTGTAGACTAAGCTGTAAGCTCATTGCGAAACCTTCATTATACGTTCGATTCCTGGTCGAAATAATATTTCTTTTTTTTTTTTTTTTCATAATGCAATTAGTAAAAGACATGAACGTTACACGTTTCAAGCCTTCTGGAGTAACTATTGCTGTTCACTTGATATTTCAAAACACGAAATAGGATAAACTATACAGCGTGTAATAGTTAATTACTTGATTAATTAATTAATTGTGCTCTCGTGGCTTAATCTAAGTAGGCATCAGAAATACATATTTTAAAAGCATGCTTTTATAACAATGTTTTTACCAAGTGTCAGCGTTGTACTTTAGACAGCCACAAGCGGATATCCATATGCCGTAAACTCAACAGCTGTACGCACGTATGTGTGTGTGTATTATGTATATGTATGTATGTATATATATATAATTATACATATATATGCATATATACACATATATAAATATAATTATATATATATGTGTGTGTGTGTGTGTGTGTCTGTATTAATGTATGTATGCATGCATGTATGTCGCAAATGTATACCAAAAGAACACAAATACATATATGCATGAATATACAAACATACAAATACTTACGTCCATACATATACATACAAATCAGATAGACAGACATGTTCACATTCATACGTGTCTCTGCGTGTGTGGTGTGTGTGTGTGGTGTGTGTGTGTATGTGTGTGTATTTCCTGATCTTATGATGCCTGTATCCATGTATGCATGTTTGTATATATACATTAATACATGCATAATTGTTTCAAATTTTGACATACGGCCAGTAATTTTAGGGTTAGTAGGTAAGGCGGTTAAATTGACCCCACTACTTGACTGGTATTTTATTTTATCGACCTCGAAAAGCTGAAAGGCAAAGTTGACTTCTACGTGATTTGAACTCAGAACCTAAAGAGCCGAAGTAAATGACACTCTGCATCTTGTCTGTCGCGTGAATGATTCCGCCAGTTCACCGCCTTACATACATACATACATACATACATACATACATACATACATACATACATACATACATATATGCATGCATACATACATACATACATACATACATACATACATACATACATACATACATACATACATACATACATACATTACATACATACATACATTCGTACGTACATACATATATACATACATATATACATACAAAATATGGCAGGCGGAACTCTCCTCTTACAACGAAACAATATCCCACAATGCATTTGCAGTACCGGTGCTGATCCCAATATTTGGGATAATTGCTTGGTCTGTAGAGGAAATCAACTCCATAGATATCAAAATCCGCAAAATCCTGACAACAACTGGGAACTTCCACAGAAACAGTGATATTGACAGGCTCCACCTTAGAAGAAATGAAGGTGATAGAGGCCTGAGATCAGTGCAGACGGTCTTCGAATGCTGTATGGTATCACTCAAGCAGCACCTGCTAAACAACAGCAGCAAAAATAAATATATTAATGCAGTCCGGAAACGTAAAGTGAGCAACATTGTACGAGTTGGCAGTGAGCTCCTCAAGAAACATTCTCTTCTTGATGATCTCCTATATAGCTCCAAAACAGCTGGGCTCTTTTACCTCAGAGAAGACCTGGATGGAAAGAACTCAACATACAAAAAAAAACATTCATAGATTTGTTGCTCGGAAGCTTGAAGAAAACAGTAGAATTGACACGAAGCGCAGCTTCTCTTGGACACAAGACCACTACATCACATCACGCTTTGAGGGCTATGCATTTGCAATCTAGAGACAGGAGATTCCCTCAAAATACCTGGTAAACAAGAGAAATAGTGACACTTGTAATCCCAAGGTGCAACTACATGTGTAGGCTATGTCATGTTTCTATGGAAGACATCACACATGTGATTAACAGCTGTCCTAAAATGTCGTCACGGTACAACCTCCCTATGCAACACGATGTCGTTGCTAAAACAATTTACAATGCCATCCTCAAAAAAGAACGTCCTGAAATAAACTTGGAAAATTCCTCTGTTGTGGAATACATTCATAAACAACTCAAGGAATACTGGTGGAATATTCCCATCAAAACTTCTGTCAAATGTAAACATAACAGGCCGCATATTGTTGTTTGGGACAGAGGGGCAAAGGTGTGTACCATCATAGAGGTTAGCTGCTCTGCAGATATAAATATCTCTTTGAAAATCAAAGAAAAAGAGAATATCTATGGATAATTGCTTCGAACCCTCCAGCTTCTATATCCAGAATATGAATTCATATTCATGCCAATAATCATTGGAGCACTAGGTTTTGTTAGTAAATGCTTAAAGGAGAATCTGGATAAACTAGGACTTTCAGAAAGAGAAATTGACCGGCTGATTCGTACAAGTCCAATCTGTGATTGGAACAGTAAAAATATCCAAGAGTTTTTTCAAGTTCTAAATGTGAATTTGTCTGTGTTAACTACATCCCAAAGATGGAGCCTTGCATCTTTGTTGGAAACCGGCTTCCTCTTCAGTGGAAGATTTATAATAATTAAAAAAATAGAAGAGACATACGTACATACATACATACATACATACATACATACATACATACATACATACATACATACATACATACATACATACATAGCAGGAACGGGAATATCAGTGAGATACTGGGCTGTGTAACAACATATCTTCAGAAAAACTTAGAAATAAAAATGAACATATTGAGATTGATGGATTAAAAGAATATTGGGGAAATCTAATAATAAAAATTAAAGGAAAATAGATATGATATTGCTGTTTGTGATCACAAAATTTAACTATGTACTGTTTTGAATGTTAGCTGTCCACTTGACCTCAGTGCAGCAAGAAAATATATAGAAGAAAAAATATGGATTCTAGAGGAAAAAACCTATTAATCCAGTTTTCAAAATATACTTTCAGCTTTTATAGCCGTTATATCCCCAGTATATGCACCAAATCGCCCAAGGAATATATATGGTTGAACTTGGAGTCTCGAAGAACGTTGCCCTATAATTTAAGTGATTACGAAATCTATAATAAGAAATAAATGCAAGACCTTAAAATTTCGACGTTGAATATTTGCACAAAGGATGGCGGAGAGAAGAGTGATTCCTTTTAAAAAGAAAATCAATTCTTTACAGCCTCGTCACAGTGCAGATGACAAGTCAGAATACACTTTAACGTTCTGATCAAGAAGAGAAAGCATATATGTATGGACGCATACAAACGAGACACAAATGCATACACACGTGCGTGCATACATAGGTACATAAATGCATATATACATCGATGCACACAGTGGACAACTTGATGTTCAGACATATGTTTCTGGAAGTTGGAAGGTTGAGCTAGAGATGCAGGTAAGAGTGCATACGACTATTTCTATGCAAAGTATCTAAACACTGCATACACTGAAGTATACGTATTTAAACAAATCAAACTTTTTAAATAATTGCCACATGTTGCACAGTAACTTAGTATGTTCAAATACAATTGTAAAATTAAAGAGTTTTTTTTTTTAAGTGTCAAGCTTAAGCTGGTGAGCTTGCAGAAACGTTAGCACGCTGGGCCAAATGCTCAACGATATTTCGTCTGCCGTTACGTTCTGAGTTCAAATTCCGCCGAGGTCGACTTTGCCTTTCATCCTTTCGGGGTCGATTAAATAAGTACCAGTTACGCACTGGGATCGATATGATCGACTTAATCCTTTTGTGTGTCCTTGTTTGTCCACTCTATGTTTAGCCTCTTGTGGGTAGCAAAGAATAGGTATTTGGTCTGTCTTTACGTTCTGAGTTCAAATTTCGCCGAGGTCGACTTTGTCCTCCATCCTTCCGGAGTCGATAAATTAAGTACCAGTTGCATACCAGGGTTGATCTAATCGACTAACCCCCTCCCTCAAAAATTCGGGTTTTGTGCCTAGAGTAGAAAAGAAATGTCAAGCTGTAGAATCTATGAATTTGATCGTAACTAAACGTTGTCGAAATTTTCAAAGAATATTGCCATCTTTTTAAGCTAAATCATAAATTCACTGTAAAGAGACAAAATTAACACATTGAAAACGTGTCTTCTCGAACTAATTGTGATTATAATTTAGCATAAAGTGAATTGCCACTTTAATGGAGATTTTGTATGAAGCATATATATATATATATATATATATATATATATATATAGATATATATATATTTATAATGTGAATCGAAAACATTTTGATTTTATGTTCCCAAATAAAATATATTCCCAAACACATTTATGATCAGGTTAAACGTATTATTAAATGAAAACTTATTCATGTAATTGAATCACATTAATAAATATGGGTTAGTAAGTTTGCCTTAAACAAAACTCCAAATAACATGCTGCAGCAACGTACAAATTCAGTGCCAATCGTCCGTATACCTTCAATGTGAACACCAAATTTGAAAACAATTGAGACAAAATTTTGAAAAATTTAAAGCTGTGATAGCAATAGAAAAGATCCCCGAGCGCAGCTCTGGGTGCTTTTGGTATGTGCTGTGGTTTGTTTGGTGATGTTATTTTTACAGTATTAAAGGTGTTCTAAGTGGTATATGTGCGGTACCTAGCAGTGCTACTTATGCTGTTGTATTTTCGTTTAGTGAATAAAGTAGAATAAGCGTGTAGGATCGAAAAATATTCTTCTCTTGCCCACTTATGCAATTTTTTCTTTGTTTTGTTTTAACGTCCAATCCTTCATTTAGATTGTTGTAATTTTCATGGGAACCCGATCTGTTCATTTTTTCCCCTCGTAAGTTTCCGTACATTTTGTGCAATAAGTTTAAAGTACATATTTCTTGTTTATTATCCTTGGACAGAATAATTCAGGTATTACTTAACTTATTCTTCAATTATTGTATCTGATTTTTGTGTTGATATGATCCGTACGCCGGCGATCATATTTACACATGTTTTGAGAAAGATGGATATTGTAAACATTGGTAATAAATAATTTAAGAGTGCTAAATAAGAATAAATTTTAATAAGTATTACTTACTCATGTCACGAAGTTTAGTGATAACAAGTCTACTCAAAGCTCAAGGATCTTTCTTGGGATTCTTGGCACTTTTCTGCAGATCGACAATGCATGTCACTACTCCAATATTATTCAGCCTCTTAGCTAGCAGGTTCGATGTTGTGTCGATTGCACCAAATACCACAAGAACAATAATCATCTTTGTGTTCCATAATCACTTTAGCTATCTGACGAGGTCCCGATATTTCTGAATTTTCTTAATTACGCTGATCTCCACTCTAAATCAAATGGCCTTGTAAAGTCTGTGAGCTTACACTGTTTTTTTTTTATGATCTGCAACCATATCTGATCTCCTTGTTTCAATAGTATGGTCATTCTTTATAGAGAAATCCCATAAAATCCTGACAGAGAACAAACAGAAAGTCTGTGGAGAAGGTGGCGAAAGTACTAACCATCTTCTAAGTGAATTCCGCCTTATTATTATCATTATCATTAAGGTGGCGAGCTGGCAGAATCGTTAGCACGCTGCACGGAATGCTTAGCGGTATTTAGCCCGTCGCTCCGTTCTGAGTTCCGAGGTCGACTTTGCCTTTCATATTTTCGGGGATCAATAAATTAAGTACCAATGAAACACTTGGGTCAATGTAATCGACTTAATCTCCTTACCCAAGCTGCTCCTGTGGAAGAAATTTGAGATCATTATTATCATCATTATTATTGTTCTTTTTAACTTAAGTTTTGTTGGAATTCCTGGAGTCTTGCACGCGTAGCGGGCTTGCTGCCTACAGCCTACGGTACCAAGCTATCTGTCCTATTCAACTATCTAATACTTTCCTGATTATTCTGGTCGTGTCAAAGAAGCAAACTTTTTGTAACAGTCCTACTGGGTATTCTAATCCGATATCCTTTATAGTTCTCTTGATGCCGTTTGATACTCTCCCCAAGGACCCAACAATAATTGGTAGTATCTTCACCTTGATTTTCCATAGCCGGACTTTTTCGTACTCAAGAGGATTGTATATAGTTATTTTTCGCCATTATTATTATTGCCAAGGTGCACCTGGCGGTTGGGTAACCAGGATGTGTGGGGTTCCTCGGTTGTCCTTTGCAAGGCATTGGTTAGCACAAGACAAGGGTATAATAGTAGTAGACGTTAGGCCAAGGTTCCCTATAATGAGGCTGAACCTGAAATCATGTTTACGAAGCGAAATTCTTAATCAGATATTCATGCGCACACACACACATACACTCCAATTTCGTTCCATATTCGATAGGAATATTAATCCTATATGATCCCAAATATTCGTTTCAAATTTTGGCACAAGGCCAGCAATTTTGGTTAAGTCGATCACATCGAATGAAGAGCTTAAATGCTACTTATTTTCATCGACCCTGAAAAGCAAAGCCGACTACAGCGGAATTTGAACTCAGAACGTTACCCGGTGTGCTAACGATTTTCCAAGCTCGCCGCCTCAAAACCCAAAATACTAAGAAATGAAAATATAAGGAAATATTTGTTCTGCTTGTGTGATCACTACTTTTTTTAACTCTTAGGATATCTCAGTTTATTTAGCATATCTGCCACTGGAGTTAAAAATGGCCAATGAAAAATTGTAATTTCACTTTCGTTCTCATGTTAAATTTTCGGTTGCTAGGAAACACACGTTCAATATCTACATATATGATCATTATTTGAATGTATTTAACACAACATTTATAGTTATAAATATGTAAAAAATATTATATTACCGTGTAGTTGACCGTTTCTATGTATATGTTTGAATTTCTTTTATGTTCACTGTTTTACTAATGATTATAATTTTTATAGTTAACAATATATGAAAGATTATCCACATATGTTGTCAGTATTTGAATTACTTTTTTTCCACTATTGTAATTATTACAATTATTATAGTTGCCAGTATGTGAAAGCTATTGATTACTATCAGCCTGAGCAAATAGTAAGCAACGTTTTGAAACATGAAATTCATCGCAATATATTTCAACAATACAGAAATTTTATTCATCAAAGTAAGTACCCTTACAATCAACACATTTTTTGCCAACGAATTACAAGTTTGTTTATTCCGGTAACATAAAAATCTGGAGTTCTGGAGCTGATGAACTCTGCACAAATACGTAGACTCTAAAGAAATTGTTTTTTTAAAAAGAATCATTAAAAAATTGAGCTGTTTAGCAACTGCCACAGACTCATGTTGGTATTGACTAGTAATTATCTTGTTAAAGTAGCAATGACCCTGGAGAAGTTAATTAAGACAGTTTACAATTTATATGACCGGTAACTTTTCTCCTAAGTGTTCTGCCATCTCTGTTGCATATTATTAGCTTTCTATGCACTAGAACAAGTGAGTTATTTATTACACAAAGTAAACGCATTCTGTAGACCAATTATATCATTAATACGCAGCAACTTCTCAGCATCTAGTTTCTCTATAATAGTTTATTTTAACATTTATTGCATAAAACTCATTTCAAAGTCATAATTTTATATTCAAAGATGAAAAATTTCTTTTTGGATTTTTTTCCTTAAATTTTTTTCTGCAACTATGTGTGAGTTTATTACTAAAGCGTGGCATGTCTATCTATCTATCTATCTATCTATCTATCTATCTATCTATCTATCTATCTATCTATCTATCTATCTATCTATCTATATACCTATCTATCTGTATGTATGTATGCATGTATATATATATATATATATATATATATATGTGTGTGTGTGTGTAGGTGTGGGTGTGTGTGTGTGTGTGTGTGTGTGTAGACATATATATATATGTATGTATACATATATATATATATATATATATGTATGTATACATATATATATATATATATATATATATATACATATATATATGTTCATATATGTGTATACACATACACACACACAAACGTACGTACATATGTACATATATAAATACATGCATTCATAATATATATGATATACAATATTCCCTCGCCATATCGCGGTTCACCTACATACTCCTGTATGTATGTGTGTATATGTTTATCGATATATATATATACAAGCAAGAACACAGTATATGTATATATATATATATATATATATATAGGTTGTGGTGGTCCCATAGAGGACGATGTTACTGTTGTTTTTTGCCCCAGGAAGACATGTCCTCCAGCTGGCTAACGACAAACTATCTGTGTCCGATTAGTATTCGTAAATACTAATCGGACACAGACAGCGTGTCGTTAGCCAGCTGAAGGAGATGTCTTCTTAGGGCTAAAAACAACAGTAACATCGTCCTCTATGGCACCGCCACATTTAGTTGACAAATATGTTTTACGATATATATGTGTGTGTGTGTGTGTGTGTGTGCGTGTGTGTGTGTGTGTGTGCGTGTGTGTGTGTATTCATATAGGCAAGAACACAAAAGACAGGTTAAACAACAAAAAAATCAACAAAACTCAATTGGAGAAACTTAGTGGTTAAATTAGATTGACGCTCAGTCAAAGTTTATACATAGAATAGGTTTAAAAGCGACGTTTCGAGCGTGTCGCTTCGGATAGTGGGGAAAATCGAGAGAGGAGGAAAAGGAGGAAGGGGAAAATAGTCCGGGAGAATGCACGTGTTTCTTTACATGGTTCCCAAAAACTATGTTTGTATGTAAGTTACAAGGACATAAGCATACCAACACGGGTTGTCAAGCGGTTGTGGGGTACAAACACAGACACAAAGGCACACACACACACATAAATATATTCCTATAAATATATCTTATATATATATGCATATATATATATATATATATATATATATATATATATATAGATATATATATATATATATATATATATATGTATGTATGTATACATATGCGTATGTGTATGTGTGTGTGTACAACGAGCTTCTTTCAGTTTCCGTGAACCAAATCCACTCACAAGGCTTCGATCGGCCCGAGACTATAATTGAAGACGCTTACCCAAGGTACTACGCAGTGGGACTGAACTCGGAAGTATATAGTTGGGAAGCAAGCTTCTTGCCACACAATCGAAATATCAATCAAGTTTTTTTTTTCAAACTTCAACCCACTGCCTTTGAACCAGAAGTTTACATTAAGTAGCATAATTCTATAAATACTGACTGAAAAAATTCGATGCGATGGTCATGATGGGAACGCCTTTGATTTTAGAGCTGTTAGGTCAACTTTGACCTGATCTAAACAACAACAACAACAACAAAGATGACTGCAACTAGTCCTGCATTGACAACTAACAATTGAACTAGCTAAGGCAGCAGATTTAACTTAGAGTTAAACTACAGTGATCCCTCGCTACTTCGCTGTTCAACTACCGCGTATTCACAACTTCGCGGATTTTTAAAATATATATATATATTTATGAACGCCTAAAATTTTTCATTAAATCCATTAAAATATTAATAATAAATATTATTTCCTAGTCTAGGAACAACAAAACAAGCGTAAAATAGCAAAAAAGCATATACAGGGGTATTTGAACTTAAGACGGGCTGTGATTGGTGCAATGGAGAGAGACGACGAATCTCAGTTTTCTATTTTGTAATCTAGCCTGTGTAACAGTAGCAATCTTTATTTTTTTTAATCTAAAATGTTATTGCTTAACAGTTGTCCTTGTTATTAATAGACTACTGTAATGGGTGGGTTGTTAACAGTACAGGAAGGGTTTTAAAACTCCAAATACATGTTAAATAAATACTGTAAATATGGTGTCCCTACTTTGCGGAAATCCTGTTATTGCGGCCGAAAACAGTGCGGAAAGCAATATGTATGTGTGTACATGTATGATATATATGTATGCGTGCGAGTGTGTGCGTGCATGTGTGTGTGTGTATATATATATATATATATATATAGATAGATAGATAGATAGATAGATAGATAGATAGATAGATAGATATATACTCACATGCACGCATGTGTACGCTTGTATGCGTTTGTGTGTGTGCGTGTGTATTCGTGTAAATGGGTACAAATATCTTGCGGTGTATGAATCTATCAAGGGAGATAACTAGCTAAAGAGAAGTAACCCTCTATAGAAACGTAGCTACATTAAACCATTCTATAAATAGACATCGAAAAAGTTAATATTAGATTACATATTAGGGTTCGACTAAATGTCTAGAATCCTTCAAAGTAGTTCTCCAGGTAGATGCAGACTACAACCAGCGAAAGGAAAAGAAGAAATCGAAGACGTATTAAATAGCATTATGGCTAGTTTTCTGAAGTATGAAACAAAGGTGGAGCTCAAAGTTTTCAAGTTGATACGTGTAGACAGAACAATGTAGTAAATATTCTGTCAACTGATATAAACATTATTAATGTTCACAGTAATATATGAAAAAAATGTATAACGCATCCAATAGTTATAAGATAAAATGTAGAAATAGTATACATTGACACAGATATAAAGTACAAGTTCTTCTGAATTAGCGAAGTCATACGAAACCATTCGACGAAACCATTAACAATAGTTCGTCGGTTATTATAAATGGTTTGCAAAAGTTTTTGCAAAGTTTATTTGTCGGGAGCCAATCTACACACTAGATAACAGAACATAGAAACAAGTACTCGTGTGTATGAGTATGTTGTGTGTGTATATGCATACAATCATATACGCACACACACACACACACACACACACACACACACACACACACACACATTATATATATATATATATGTGGTGGTAGTGTGTGTGTGTATACTATTATATATTTCAAAAAATCAAAAGAAATGCTTTGATAATTTTTTCATCTTAATATTTGATGTTTATAAGTTACAAAAGGTGACTCTGATAGGAGTTCTCACTTAAAAGCGGTTTCAAACTGCTATTTTAGAGTTGTTATTCCCTGTTTAAATATGGAGTGTTAATACAACCTT
This sequence comes from Octopus sinensis, assembly GCF_006345805.1. NCBI lineage: Eukaryota > Metazoa > Mollusca > Cephalopoda > Octopoda > Octopodidae > Octopus > Octopus sinensis. The sequence continues at coordinate 146,755,619 of NC_042997.1, forward strand.
GACACATTCAAACACCAACACACACTACGTATGTATCAGTTTGTAAACTTATGAACATCTAATTATTAAAATGGAGAATATTATTAGAATAGCCATTCTATTCATTTTTTACAAGTATTATATTGCACATATATAAATAGGAATGTAGGTATATGTATATGTGTATATATACCAATATATTATATGTATATATATGTGTGTGTGTGTGTGTGTGTTGTGTGTGTGTGTGGTGTGTGTGTGCGTGTGTATTCGTGTAAATGGGTACAAATATCTTGCGGTGTATGAATCTATCAAGGGAGATAACTAGCTAAAGAGAAGTAACCCTCTATAGAAACGTAGCTACATTAAACCATTCTATAAATAGACATCGATAAAAGTTAATATTAGATTACATATTAGGGTTCGACTATAATTGTCTAGAATCCTTCAAAGTAGTTCTCCAGGTAGATGCAGACTACAACCAGCGAAAGGAAAAGAAGAAATCGAAGACGTATTAAATAGCATTATGGCTAGTTTTCTGAAGTATGAAACAAAGGTGGAGCTCAAAAGTTTCAAGTTTGATACGTGTAGACAGAACAATGTAGTAAATATTCTGTCAACTGATATAAACATTATTAATTTTCACAGTAATATATGAAAAAAATGTATAACGCATCCAATAGTTATAAGATAAAATGTAGAAATAGTATTACATTGACACAAGATATAAAGTACAAGTTTCTTATGATTTAGCGAAGTCATACGAAACCATTTACGAAACCATTAACAATAGTTCGTCGGTTATTATAAAATGGTTGCAAAAGTTTTTGCAAAGTTTATTTGTCGGGAGCCAATCTTACACACTAGATAACAGAACATAGAAACAAGTACTCGTGTGTATGAGTATGTTGTGTGTGTATATGCATACAATCATATACGCACGCACACACACACACACACACACACACACACACATATATATATATATATATGTGTGTGTGTGTGTGTGTGTGTGTATACTATATATATTTCAAAAAATCAAAAGAAATGGCTTTCTGATAATTTTTTCATCTTAATATTTTGATGTTTATAAGTTTACAAAAGGTGACTCTGATAGGAGTTTCTCACTTAAAAGCGGTTTTCAAACTGCTATTTTAGAGTTTGTTATTCCCTGTTTAAATATGGAGTGTTTAATTACAAACATTGACACATTCAAACACCAACACACACATACGTATGTATCAGTTTGTAAACTTATGAACATCTAATTATTAAAATGGAGAAATTATTAGAATAGCCATTTCTATTCATTTTTTTACAAGTATTATATTGCACCATATATATAAATAGGAATGTATGTATATGTATATGTGTTATATACCAATATATATATATGTATATATATGTGTGTGTGTGTGTGTGTGTGTGTGTGTGTGTGTGTGTGTGTGGGTGTGTGCGTGTGTGTGTATATATATATATATATATATATATATATATATATAGAGAGAGAGAGAGAGAAGAGAGAGAGAGAGAGGGGCATGTCGTGCAAAGCTTTCTTGGTGGGTTTGAGGAACATTGTTGATGGGAAGTTGCTGTCATTGTTTCTTTCTGGTGTTGAGTAGAGTCTTGTGTAATCTACATGGCAGTAGTGATGGCATTTTTAAATTGGAGCGACCGAACCATATAGGGATCCCATGCTTCCGCGTTCCCTTGCAATTCCTTTGCTGTCCTTAAAAGTTCGGACATGCGATTGCCAGACCCACTTCCTCCGCTTCTTCCTCTGGATCTGGCGCTTTCTCCCCACCCCTTCACTGGCAAATTTCTTTAACTCCAACAAATCTTCGTCTGTCAGGGTTTCAGAGTGGGGCATCGATGAGGTCGTTGACCTCATCTTGTGTGATGTCGTCAAAGCATTCGCCACCAAGTACCTTTGCCAGTTTCACCGCATTGTTGACAGCCTGGTGCTGAATTTCTTCAGGTGAGAAGCCCTCGTAGTCCTGGACACACTCTGGTCACACTTTCTTTCAGCGTGCGATGAGGGTTTCTTTTTTCATGTCTATAAGAGCGGCATAGATGACTGACAGGCACGTTGCGATCGTGATATTACGCCAGTACTCATTTAACTTGAAATTCTCGTTCGAATCTATTGCGTCCGCAAGGTATTGGAGAGAGTTCCGAGTGTAAAGTACCTTGAAGGCACGAATCACGCCTTGATCTATAAGTTGGATGAGGGAGGTGGTGTTGGTAGGGAGGAAATGGACTTGGACTCCCTTGTGATTCAAATCCAAAGAGTGACCACCAGCATTATCCAAAACACGCAACACCTTGAATTCTGTGCAAACACTTTGGAGACATTCCTTGGCTTGAGTAATGAAGCATTGGTGGAGCCAATTCAGAGTTAGGCTTTTGATAATCCAGGCCTTGAGGTTGTGCATCCGGTGGGCAGGAAGCAGAATTTTATTCTTATTTCTGAAGGCCCACGGGCTCGCGGACTTGTAGATAAGTCCTGGTTTCATTATGAAGCCAACATCATTGCCACAAGTAATTAGCATCACTCTGTCCATCAGTGCCTTAAATGCTGGGGCTCTGGTTTCGTCCTTTATGATGAACGTTCTGGAAGGCATCTTCTTCCAGAACAAGCCAGTTGAGTCCATACTGAAAACCAGTTCCGGCTTGTATCTCTTGTCCTCGATGATCTACCTGAAAGTCTCGAGGTACTTCTCGTGGCTTTTTTGTAGGCTGCTGCAGTCTCTCCATGCAGGGAAACACACTTTATTTTAAAACGTTTATGGAAAGGGTCAAACCATCCCTTGCTGGTTTGAAATGTTTTAGGGATCCGGTGTTGTCAATGGTCTTGGTTGCGGTTCTTCGGTGCCTTCTGCACCGTCTCCTCTGTCGAGCTGCCGGTATGATTTATGAGACTATATTGGCTCGCGACCTTAAAAATTATCCTGTTGAAATAAACATTGTGTGTGATCAAATGTAGCGATGATTTTCATAAAAGAGTTGATAGTCGTTATACTAATTAGCAAGCTTTAATTGAAAGCGGGAATAAGAGATAGAAGATACAGTGTACTTGTATCTAAAAGAATAAAGCGACGTGATTCTAATCAGCTGCGAAGGGGCGTCCAGTAAACCGGCAAATACGGTATATTATCATCAATAGTTTAGCCTTAAAAAGTGTGAGAAAATACATATTGCCACGAAAAATGCCATAAAAATCGCGGTCAATATTTACGATTCCGCGAATACACGGTGGTTTCCGTGAACAATTACTAATTCCTTGAATATCTACGACCGCGAATGCCGAACAGCGAATAAACGGGGGTACGCTGTATTATTATTATTATTATTATTTTATTATTATTATTATTATTATTATTATCGTCGTCGTTGTTGTTGTTGTTTTAATTCTCAGAACGCTCGATCTTGTTTGTTCTATGAGAGCGGACAGCATCCTGTTGTCAGAGGTCTCACAAGGTCTCTTTCCGCATATTATAAGCATTGATACTTGTTGTTAATTAATTATCATTGTTTTATTATTATTATTATTATTATTGTTATTATTATTATTATTATTTTATTATTATTATTATTATTATTATTATCATGACGATTATAGAGAAACTAGATGCTGAGTAGCCGCTGTGTATTAATGATATAATTGGCCTACAGAATGCGCATGTTTCCAGAGGTGAATTATTCAAATCCCAAAGAATTCCTCTCAAAGCATGGCTATGAGGCTTCCCCACTACTCCTGCTACTCAGAGATCAACATATCATCAGCCACTAAGAGACATGCTCAACTGATGAAGATCAAACAACTGACAAGCAAATCTGTGGTATTGAGCAGAATAGTTTCTGTAGCCCATTTTCTTACACCAAGACAAAACATGTACATGATAGCACTTCCAATCAGTTTAGATCAAATGCTATGAGTGTCACTGCCTGGTATTGCATCAGAGCAAACGGATACTATTTTACTTGTTTTCAGTCATTTTACTGTGGCCATGCTGGAGCACCGCCTTTAGTCGATCGAGCAAATCGACCCCAGGACATATTCTTTGTAAGCCTAGTACTTATTCTATTGGTCTATTTTCCCGAACCGCTAAGTTACGGGGACGTAAACACACCACCATTGGTTGTCAAGCGATGTTGGGGAGACAAACACAGACACACATATATACATATATATAAACATATATACGACGAGCTTCTTTCAGTCTCCGTCTACCAGATCCACTCACAAGGCTTTGGTCGCTCTGAGGTTATAGTAGAAGACACTTGCCCAAGGTGCCACGCAGTGGGACTGAACCCGGAACCATGTTGTTGGTAAACAAGCTACTTACCACACAGCCACTCCTACGCCTTTGTATATAAAACTCCGAGAATTACTTGAGGTTGTTGAGATATTTGAACGTCTACCGCATCACATGATGTAAACACAATATCTGTTTTGAACACGTTAAATTTTTCCATAATTTTATTTTGTTTATAGTGATTTTTACTATGATTTCTTCTATTAGAAGAGCAACAAGAGATAGCAGCAAGGAAGGAAGTTGCATTGAATTGATTCTTTGGAGCAAAACAAAAACTATCTTCTAATACACGAAAAGAAATTAAGAAATAGATAAAAGGAATATTTGACGACATATAGATACACTCTTAAATACAATGACAATGCATAAACCGAAAACGTAAATAGGTACTTAGACCTTCTCAGGGCCGCAGCACAACTTACAGCAGTGCTAGAAACCAGAGAAACCAATCCCACCTAAGGTGTACTAAAACGGACAGTAGATGGACATCCGGTAGTTATGACTCGAATATAGCCCGACCCCACTACAATGTCAGGAGTTAAGGGCCGAAACATTTGCTTAAAGCGGGTTTCTCCTCTGAGGACGACCTGCTGGTACCCTTTCCCCGAGTTTCTTTCCACTTTTCTTCCAACTTTATTATTTATTTTTTGTTGCGTTTGTTGCTAATGTTTCTTGTTGCTATACACTCATATATACGTTCATAAATACACTCGTATATGTATCTATCTAATATAGATGAAGACGACAAAGAGTTATAACCTCGCCTATAAGAACCAAGTCTCTCATCTGCAGTAAACAACAAAGCAACATTGTTACTTCAACCACACAGATTAGAATTCTTAATAAGCTAAGACTTTTCATACTAGTAGACAGTTAACGAGGGACTCAATGCATACATTATCAAGGTATTTAGCTATTTGTATGTGTGTGTGTATTACGTATATATATATATATATATATATATATATATATATATATATATATTATATATATATATTCAATCTATCTATCAATCTATCTGTATGTAAAATTAGTGTACGACTATTTTATACATGCTAGTCACTGGTAGAAAAATTTCTATAATGTTCCTACCGTTTATATTTCTTATTATATATATATATACACACATATATATATATGCATGTATGTATGTATGTATGTATGTATGTATGCATTTATGTATATATGTATGTAATATATATATAACATATATATATATATATATATATATATATATATATATATGCATGTATGTATGTATGTATGTATATCTGTATATATATATATATATATATATATAATATATATATATATATATATATATATATAATAATATATATATATATATATATATATGGCAAGGCAACAAAGAATGAAAGCGACCTCGATATTATGTAAACAGAGGAATTTATCTGTAAATATATGTGACAATTATTCGGTAGCCATGATAAAACTCCGAGTTTCGGATGTCGGGGCGGAAACCCACGCCGGCATTTCTTCAGTTATCGGGCCATCGAAAAAATGCTATGAAAATGACCGTTAAAACAAAGGAAAATTACTGTGTGATTGACCGTTTTTAAGACAAAAGAGCAATTAGAATGACCACTAAGTAAGGGGAGGGAGTAAAGGTAAGGAGTAAAAATGTTCATAGTAATCGCATAAGCGCGCATGACCATACATACACATGCGTACATGCACCTATATGTATATACTCATCCAATTTCTTTATTAGCCACATGGGCCCAAACATAGAGGGGGACAATACAGCCTGATTGGGGTCAGACACACAATGATTATATGACTTTTAAAATTTTACAAAATATAATGAAATCGAATGAAATCGAATGAGATACAACAAGGACGAAATACAAACATGAGATGAAGAGAGGGTGGATGAGTATATATGTATATACTCATCCACCCTCACTTGAAACACGCATGCTCACCCACACATTCGCAAAAAATATATACATACCCGCATACACGCTTGCATGTGTGTGTGTGCGCGCGCGTGTGTGTGTGCGAGCGTGTATGTGGGTGTATATATATTTTTTGGCGAATGTGTGGGTAAGCATATGTGTTTCAATTGAGGGTAGATGTGTATATACATATAGGCGCATGTACGTCGGTGTGCGGGCGCGCATGTGTATGTATGAACTTGCGCGCTTACGCGATTACTATGTACTTTTTTACCCCTTACCTTTACTCTCCCCCTTACTTAACGGTCATTCTAATAGCTCTTTTGTCTTAACGGTCAATCACACAGTAATTTTCCTTTGTTTTAACGGTCATTTTCGTAGTATTTTTTTCGATGGCCCGATAACTGAAGAGATGGTGGCGTGGGTTTCCGCCCCGACATCCGAAACTCGAAGTTTTATCATGGCTACCGAATAATTGTTACATATTATATTTACAGATATACATACATACATATAATTATTAAAATTATAATAAGTTAGTAAAAAATACATATAATTATTAAAATTATAATAAATTAGTAAAAAATCCAGTAATTTTTTACTAGTTTCATGTTTTCTCTTTGTCTTTTCTCCATATTGCTATATGAAAATTTAAGGTGGTTTTAGAGTCGGTTCATGGCTGTTATTTTCAGCATGGTGGTATCTCGTAGATACCCTAATTTATTATAATCATAATAATTATTGCCTTTGATGGGGTTTTTTTTTCATACTGACCACTTGATAAGTTCGTTATTTTATTTTAAATTAACAACCTTATCCTTATTTATATAAATTTATATATATATATATATGGATATACACTCGGTAAAATATTTATAATCCAGCGAAGCGAATCCAGAATTTACCCACCAGATGAAATACAATGGGACTGCTTACCTTAAGTAACCCTAGGTGCTTCCTACAACTCGATTCGGTAAACCATAACCCGGATTATAACCGAGTGCTCGTACGGTACCCGTCTGGATACTTTATCTCTATTCATTATATTGTGTGTGTGTGTGTGTGTTGTGTGTGTGTGTGTGTGTGTGTGTGTGTGTGTGTGTGTGTGTGTGTACATATATATATAAAATATTCAAAGCTCCGAAAAATTATATGGGAAATCAAATGTAGGTGAGTTTATCCTTTTAATGTGTATTTTATTTCCCTTTACTCTTCAATTGGCATTTCTTTTATACTCATTAATTAATTATCTTTTCGTGCCTTCTAAATGAATAAATTCATAATAGTTCTTTTCTAACATCCCGCGTGTGATTTGTAAGAATATTAATTGTTTGCTTAGGTTCGTTAACAGCATGGTGCTTTGGTCATTTTAATCTTGAAGAGATTTGTCAGTAACAGATATGTGAATCGTACTATTAGTAATGGCATTTCAAAATATTCACTGAATTTGCTTTTTAATTCTTAGCTCACGTAAACCTGTATATATATATTTTTTTTTTTATATTAAGGATGATTAGCATGTAATTTACATAGTTATATGATATAAATTTCCGACAGTAGACTTTTGACGTACGTATAGAAAGACAGAGTTCAGTTTACAGGAGATATTTCGCAACGAAGCGATGAGGTATCTTAAAATTATAAACTGACTTTACTGCTTTAATAACATCCAATATGCAGCAAACATGAACAAGTACTATCTTGACCCATCTCGTTATTTCTAAACAGCATATTAATATCTGCATAGATAATTAGTCTCATATACATACATACAAACATGTATGTATGTGTATATATATATATACATACATTGGTTTCAAATTTTGGTACAAAGCCAGTAATTTTGAGGAGGGATTTAGTCGATTACATCGACCCCAAAAGGATGGACGGCATAGACGACGTCAGTGGAATTTGAACTTAGAACATAAAGACAGACAAAATGCCACGTGCTAACGATTCTGCCAGCTCACCTTATATATATATATATATATATATGTATGTATGTATGTATGTATGTATGTTATACATATATACATATATATATATGCATATATATATGTATGTATAAAAACAACACCACACACACACACACACACACACACACACACACACACACACACACATATATATATATATATATATATATTATATATATATATATATATATATATATAGATGAGTGTATTTTTACCTTGTTAACAATTAACACGGAAAATATATATATACGACCATTTATATATGCATATATACGCGCGTGCACGAGCGCATATAACTGACACTCTGACGGTTAGACGACGAGCGTTCTAGTTGATCCGATCAACGGAACAGCCTGCTCGTGAGAGTGACGTGCATGTATGTGGCTCAGCACGCTACAGACACGCGTACCCTTAACGTACTTCTCAAGAAGATTCAGCGTAACACAGAACGTGACAAGGCTGGTCCTTTAAAATACAGATACAACTCCTTTTTGCCATCTGAGTAGAATGGAGCAACGTGAAATAAAGCGTCTTGTTCAAGAATACAACACGTCGTCAGGAATCGATTGTGAGTCGAATACCCGAACCACTACATCACGCGCCTCCACATATATATTTATGTGAATATATCTGAAATATATTAGGTGTACACGATATACATATAAATATATATACAGGTTGGCTGAGGACGATAACATTTGGTTTAATGGTGGAAAATTCCAAGCCCTGAGCAACCAAACAACCAAAACACGAAGCTGAATGAAAATCAAACAGGATACACTGGCCCAGAAGGGATTGCATTCCCAGAATCAAAATCAGTACACGATCTGGGCATTGACATGAGTAATGATGCAACTTTTCCAGGTGCATAGTACTAAATCGGCAATAAAATGCAGACGGATCGCCGGATGGATCTTTAGAACTTCAAAACGAGAGAACATGAAACCACGATGGTCCTTTGAAGAAGATTTGTCCTCAGCCATTTTGATTACTGCTCCCAACTATGGTCACCACAGAGAGTAAAATTACAGCGAAGCTACACATAGAAGATTTCTCAATGTCACGTGTCAGCTACTGGGAGAGACTGAAAAAGTTAAGAGCGTAGGCTGGAAAGATATGTAGAGATATACATCTGGAAAATTCTAGAACTTGTATCAGACTTTGATATTGAAAGTTACACAAACAATAGGACGTGGAGCCACTGCATAGCACCAAAAATCCCAACATTGCCATCGGGATATATTATAAATGATTTATGTATATATGAATCAGAATTTCAGGTATTTCCTGAACATAATGGATCACCTAGGACTGTGCGGACCAGTGTCTGAGGTGGGATTATATATATTGCCCGCGACTCAATGAAGGATACTACTCTTCACAGCTTTTGAACCTACCAACTCCAGCCAAGGCCGCGACCGACCATCGAATATAACCCTTGCGGACTACTATTCCACCAAAAATCGGTTTTGCCCGCCATCAGGGTTAATAAGGGTTACGGACATAAATGAGTATAAAGAAATACTGGAAAACGAGGAAGAGCCATGAATATATACCTATGACATATATTTATGAATATAGGCGAAGGCATGGATTGGCTGTTAAGAAGCTCGCTTTGCAACCACACGTTTTTGGTTTGGTCCTTCTGCGTGGCACCTTGAGCAAGTGTCTTCTACTACAGCCTACCGGTTCGACAAAAGACAGCGATAAAATAAATACCAGACGTGATGTGAGTATTGCAGTTAATTTGTTCGACTTCAAGCATGGCCACGCTCCAGTGACTGAAACAAATAATGTGCGTGTGTGTGTGTATGTTCATCCGTACACGCACATACATATATGAATACATATGTGTGTATGCATGTGTGTGTGTGTGTGTGTGTGTGCGTGTGTGTATGTATAAATTGTATTATATATATATGAAAATACATTCAGATGTGTGTAGGTGCAACTAAGTATGTAAAGTATCAATTTATATATACATATGTACATTCACACACACACACGCACATATTAGATTGTCCAGAAAGTTCTGAGCGTTTTTAAGCTAAATTTTTTAACGCTTCATTGAACACACCTGAAACGTAACACAGTTAAAACTTTGGCGTTGCTTGAAATAGTAGCGCATCTCTTCTTTGTTCCTAACTAAAAATAGATTTATCTTTCATTCCGGTTACCCTTTATTGACATTTGAAATGGATAACCAAAACTTTCATATTCTCGTTGTAATGCTTTTCTTTTTTTAAAAAAAAAAAAAGAAAATGTTGCTAAGACTTACAAAAACATTTGTGAGGTTTATGGTGATGATGCTGGAGGTGAATCAAC
>NC_042997.1:146771136-146783636 GCF_006345805.1 Octopus sinensis
TATATATATATATATACGATGGGCTGCTTTCAGTTTCCGCCTACCAAATCCACTCACAAGGGTTTGGTCGGCCCGAGGCTGCAGTAGGAGACCCTTACCCAAGGAGCCATGCAGTGGGACTGAACCTGGAACCATGTGGTTGGGAAGCAAGCTACTTACCGCACAACCACTCCTATATATTTATTTTATTATAAATGCAAAACAACTCCACACACTCGCCTCCCGAGTTCCGTTTTCCATGCAGTATGTACGATTCTTTGTTTGCTCATCTACGGTACACTACTCTTTTACTCTTTTACTCTTTTACTTGTTTCAGTCATTTGACTGCGGCCATGCTGGAGCACCGCCTTTAGTACTTATTCTATCGGTCTCTTTTGCCGAACCGCTAAGTAACGGGGACGTAAACACACCAGCATCGGTTGTCAAGCAATGCTGGGGGACAAACACACACACACACACACATACATACATACATATATATACATATATACGACAGGCTTCTTTCAGTTTCCGTCTACCAAATCCACTCACAAGGCATTGGTCGGCCCGGGGCTATAGCAGAAGACACTTGCCCAAGATGCCACGCAGTGGGACTGAACCCGGAACCATGTGGTTGGTTAGCAAGCTACTTACCACACAGCCACTCCTGCGCCTTTTCTTTTAATATATTTCAATTAGGGTGTTATACAGTGCAGTACTGTACGTTATTTTTATTTATCAATTTATTAATTTTTAGGCGTGAAAATGTTTATTTTACTACAGAAATAATTAAAGTCTAAAAAAAGTATAAGTGCCTATCAGCCTCAAAAACCCACGATATACTGAGGAGTCCGTGATATAAATTTACATATATTAGCCAGAAAAATCCGCGATGTACTGAGTGCGCGATAGGTAGACCGCGTTATGGCGAGGAATTACTATATATTAATAATGTACTCTCCCGTCGAAGACGACGTAAGAGCGTTCAGCTTTTTGCTGAATGACCTACACAAATGATTTTTTTTAAGTGATCAAATTTTCGTGCTGCAGATTATCTCAATCTCTCCATCGAAACGATGCTGGTTTGAACATATGCACTGTGTACCACGCGTCAGGTGTCGAAGTGAGCGCAGAGCAACGTGAAATGAAGTCTTTTGCTCAAGAACACAGCGTACCACCCAGCCCAGGCATTGAAACCACAATCTCGCGATCGAGAGTCCAACATCTTAAATTGTAGGCTATGCGCCCTCATATGTATATGTATAAATGTCTAAACACACACACACATATATATATAAATTATATTTAACAAGTGTAATTCATATATATATATGTATATATATATATATATATATATATATATATATATATATATATTATATATATATATATATATATATATATATATATATATATATATATTTAATTACATTTAACAAATGTAATTCCCGAAATTATATATACTAGCAGATCTACCCATCTACGATGGACGCATAAAATGAGGGAGGGAAGTCCTAATAGCAGTATGTATTGAGAAATGTGTAAATGAACTTAATAGATTACTGGGTGATGTCTTAGAGTAATCACATTACTGTTGGTGATACAGCATTCTATTGCAGCTATATCACATGTTTTCTACTGATATGTGATGACGATTCACTCCCGAACTGAAATAGGTTCCCAGCCCCTGTATCATGAATGGTTATGTGGACCACTCATAACGAAAGCCAGAGCTTCCATCGACCACTCCATAAAAGTATTAAGAAAAATACGTTATTTAGATGCACTTTTATTTTCGTTCTTTACACTATATTATGCCTGTTTATACTCTCATACATTCAAAGTTCACAAATTTCCTTATTTAAATTACGAATCATATTCCTTTCGATATTATCAATATGATTACAAAACTTCTTTGGAGGCGATATTTTCTGTTTGGTTGACACTAATTTGCAAATTATTGGAGTCCGTTGCTCTACACATAGCAACGTATAACAGGCCATGTGGGTAAAAATACACCTACACGATCGGAGTGGGTAAAATACACCTACACAATCTAAAGTCTGGCCCTACGCTTTGTTTACTGTGAATGATACAAGCGCTGTTTCGATATTGATTATTTTTCTTCAAAGTATCGTAGTTTGCATGGAAGAGGTTATAATATACTCAAAAATATTCAATTAATTAAAGCAATTCGTTAAGCAATACTTGCCTAACTTGATTATATCATCTTGTTTAAACCTACATTTTAGATATTTGTTAAACTCAAACATTTTAACCGTTATTATTACAATTAAATATAATTATGTTTTTAACTTTTTAAACTTCTAGTTATTTATATATGATTTTACATACTTATCTTCACGCTCATATAAATATGTATGTGTGTGTATGTGTGTGTGTGTGTATGTATGTATGTATATATGTAATCGATCCCTTGACGACAATGTATACTTCATTTGATTAATGTATTTTAGCGTAACGAGTAGCTAGCGGATTACCCTTCCTGTGGGCAGTTACTACTTCCGAGGTTCTGCTAGCTATGAAACATGTAGCCTGGATTTTATCTACTCCATTCCCTAATTATGGATTGTAATTCGTATACACAGCAACACCAACTGCTAACCGTAAGCTATAAAATAGCCTTTTTCAGCTTATCGAACTTCGATATGTTGAAGATAAGACAGACATAGAAAAAAAGAAGGTTGTGTATGACTAAAACCGGAAAATATATGCTGCCCAAGAGCAAGCACTAAGAACAAACTACATAACATACAGAGTAGACGACACATGAGAAAGTGATAAATGCAGAATCTGTGGACAAATGGTGAAACCGTATGGCAAATTACCAGTCAATTTACGCCACTAGCCCAGAAGGAATATAAGAGACTCCACAACAATATAGCAAAGCTTGTCCATTGGACGCTTTGCAACAAGTATGGTCTTGACAGAAAAAAATTAGTACGACCACAAACCCGAAGGCATCATCGAAAATGATAATGCAAAGATCCTATGGGATTTTATGATCCAGTGCGACCGTGAGATAGAAAATAGGAAGCCATACATAGTCTTAATTGAGAAAGAAAGTAAACTATGCTAGATCATAGATATAGCATACCCAGCTGACAACAAGGTATGCGATAAGGACGAAAGAAAAGTCGATAGGTATGACAGGTTAGCTTGGGAGGTAAAGCAGTTGTGGTCGATGAAAAAGGTGGTAGTGGTACCAATAATTGTCGGAGCCCTGGGAACAGTGAGTAAAAATCTCGAGAAGTGCATGGAACAAATAGGGGCTGCATTAAGGGTGGATCACTTGTAGAAAACAGCACTGCTAGGAACCGCTCGAATACTCCGGAAGGTACTCGAAAAATAAGAGGTGTTACCTTAGTTCACTGGTAGTGATCAGCTGAAAACGTAGTACATCTCCAGCGTTAGAAGCTGTGCAAAGGCAATGAATAATAATAATAATAATAATAATAATAATAATAATAATAATAATAATAATAATAATAATAATAATAATAATAATAATAATAATTGATGAAAGAAACAGAAGATAGATTTAGCACTAGTCAATAAAGACTAGTGCTGAATCTATCTTCCGTTTTCTTCATCAGTTATTATCTCAACCAACACTGCAGAATTCTTGACATAGATCCAGCGGAAATATACCTTAACCGTGGATGACACCAGGTAGCCCAAACTTGTACGTGCTTTACTGGACACACTAATTGACATATACCCATTAGTCCAAAAACATTATATATATACATATACATACTGTATATATGAAATTTAAGTGAATATTAGTCACTGGTAATTTAATATTATAACTTATAGTGGTGATATATTAACGAGTTGTTGGTATCCTTTTGTCTCGGGAAAAAGTAATTAGTTATACCAAATTGAGTCACGGAACTTCATCAGAGCAGAAAAACAAATAAAAATAAAAAGAAAAAGAAGAAAAAATGAAAAAGAAGGAGAAAGTGAGAACAGCGATAATCTATAGAAGCTACATGCTGACCCACCGTGAAACTTTCAACTGACTAGAATTTAGAAATAGACTAAGGAGTAGTTATAATATTTATTAGAAAAAGGAGTAGTTATTTATATTTATTAGTACATTTCTATATGTGGAGGCGCAATGGCCCAGCGGACTCGCGGTCGGAGGATCGCGGTTTCGATTCCCAGACCGGACGTTATGTGTTATTGAGCGAAAACACTTAAAGCTCCACGAGGCTCCGGCAGGGGTTGGTGGCGACCCCTGTTGTACTCTTTCGCCACAACTTTCTCTCACTCTTTCTTTGTGTTTTTTGAGTAATGCTGCGATGGACTGGCGTTCAGAAACCGGGAAACCGGGCCCATGAGCCTGGATAGGCTTGAAAAGGGCACATAAATATGATAAAAACGTTCCTATATACGGTGGGAAGGAGTGGGTTAAATATATTATAAATAAATGAGCAATTTGGTTAAGTCAAAAGAATAAAATAAAAAACATAATTAGAAATACCGGCAGTTATTGAACTAAATAATAACAGTTGACTATAATTTACCACTAATTGATTTCGTAAAGTATTTTACTCATAATAATAAGTAGGGAGTATACATGAAACACCCCCGGGTCCGGAGTGGGATTGGTCTGGAAAATAAGAAGATACTATTGGTCAGTTAATAGTATCTTGTTACTGTCCAGACCAGTCCTACTCCGGACCCGCGGTTGTTTCAGGTATATTGCATATTTGTAGTAATAAGTAAAATTCATAGGAAATCAATTAATAGTAATTTATAGTCAACTGTTATTATTTAGTTCAATAACTACCGGTATTTCTAGTTATATTTTTTATTTATTTTCTTTTACTTAACCAAATTGCTCATTTAGTTATTATATATTTAACTCACGTCTTCCCCCCGTATATAGGAATGTACTAATAAATATTATAACTACCCCTTTTTCTGTTTCTAAATTCTAGTCGGTCGAATGTTTCACAGTGGGTCAGTATGTAGCATTAATTGATTATCACCGTTCTCACTTTCTCCTTCTTTTCCTCTTTTCTTCTTTTCCTTCTTACTTTTATTTTATTTACTTTTCCTTCTTACTTTTATTTTATATACTTTTCCGCTTTAATGAAGTTTCGTGATTCAATTTGGTATAACTAATTACTTGCAATTGTGGTGGTTAAAACTGAGAATCACGCTAACAGAAACGGTTGTAAGTTGAGATTCTGTCTCTTTGTAATTAATTAATAAATGATAATTGATGTAAATCAATTGTTATTCATCAATTCATCAATTATATCTCTATTTTCTGCTTTCCTTATAAATATATATATATATAATATATATATTGGGTCATCCCATAAATAATGCGGTTTTTTCAATTGCATGAACTAAAAGTCGGAGGGGAACAGAATTTGGAAGTGGTCTAACAATTGGGACCTGTGTCTGAACGTGTCAAAGTGCTGTCATCTGCCTGTCGGCTCTACTCCTGCAACTCAACTTGATTTCGAGCCGGGTCGTTTGCTGCTGGAGAGGACCGATCAGGTAAAGGACCTAGGTATCTTGGTGGATTCCTCCTTTTCGCCTTCGGCCCAGTGCGTCCATGCTGCCAACAAAGCACGCGGAATTCTGTTCTTGATTCGACGGTCATTCGGAATGCTCACAGCAGCCATATTCCTACCACTCTATGTCACGCTGGTGAGACCCATATTGGAGTATGGGATTCAAGCCTCTTCTCCTTATCTCCTCAAAGACATACAGCATCCCGAAAGAGTCCAGAAGCTGGCTACCCGCATGGTTCATGGTCTCAAAGATTTGTCCTACGAAGAAAGGCTGAGGACGCTCGACCTTTATTCTCTTGAAAAACGCCGCCGCCGTGGTGATCTCATTCTCGCCACAACATCATAAGCGGAAAGTGTAACCTCTCGAAAGAGCTGTTCTTCACTCCTGCTCCAGAGCGTCGGCTGCGGGGTCATTCCGAAAAGCTCTACCTGCGACGATTTCATCTCAATCGAAGGAGAGGAGCTTTCTCCGTCCGGGTTGCGGATCCGTGGAACAAGCTGCCAGACGAGATGGTGAAGATGCCGACGACCGCTTTGTTCAAAGCCTCCCTTGACCTCAAGTGGCCTGAACTCTTTAAATGAACACCACCCTGTACTTAACTCCATGTCCCCCTACATGGCCTTGCTATTTGCTTTTGAGCCAAATTAACTAACTAACTAACTAAGAATAAACTACCAGCATTAATTTGCTGTAAAAGCTGATAGTAATTTTGCCTTCTACTTATTCTTGGTGCAAGTTTTGAAAAGTGCAGTTCGATTTTAACAGTTATTTTTTCGAAGCTGTAATGGAAGTAACAAAGGAGCATATTTTGCTTTATGAGTTCAATAAAGGCAACAACGCAACGGAAAGTGGGGACCGGACAATAAGCGTAAGCCAGTTTCAACGGTGCTTCCAGAAATTCCAAGCCAGATAGATGGAAGAGCATTATAGAAAAGTGAGGAGAGTTTATTTTAGATTTAAAAAAAGAACTTTGTTTATCTTAATTTTGAAAAATAAAAATATTAAAAAATGCAATATTTATGGGATGACCTGATAAACGTGTGTGTGTCTGTCTGTGTGTGTGTGTGTGTGTGTGTGTGTGTGTGTGTGTGCGTCAGTGTGTGTGTGTGTGTGTGTGTGTGTGTGTCTGTCTGTCTGTCTGTGTCTATGTATTTATATATAGAGGGTTTCCCAGAATTATCTATTGCAATAGAATCGGGCAAAATTTTAAAACTAGTGACAGAATTTTATGTTTAGTTTTTAATTATGATACCAACATAAATGGATTTATAAATCTTATGTCAAAACTTTATTGAAAATTTTCAGCATGTGTTCCGTCTGTTTCCCTGCAAATTTCAAATTTATCCTTAGCGCTGCGAAGCACATTTTGAAGCATTTCATAAGTTATCTCAAACATTGCGAACCGAATTTAACTAATGATCCACCCTGAGAAATTGATTGCAGCAAAATTGAAAAAGAGTTGTCGTGGACAGATAAGCGGGATCCAACGGGAATGAAAATAATATTATTAAAAAAATTATAAAATTGTAAGCAAAATTTTAAAAATTTGTTCACTTTTAACACATACTAAATACGATATGCATAAATAAATGTGAGTTTTTAACAAAGTTGTCCGAATACACTGAAACAGATAGTTAATTCTGGGACACTCTGTATGTATATATATATATATATGTGTGTGTGTGTGTGTGTGTGTGTGTGTGGTGTGTGTGTGTGTGTGTGTGTGTATACATGTTCTCACTTGCCTATGACTTACTTTCAGGTGTTTTTAACACCAGACGCATTGAGAATATATTCTCTTACGCCTAAAACGCAGCCGAACTTCGTCCAGATAACACCTTGTGTATGTGTTCAATATACCTCTAGCTGCTTCTAATTCCTATTTGAATTTTTTCTGTGGCATGAAACGTGGGGACCTGTCAGCAGATGGTTTTTGAACCATCTAGCAATATAGTCATAGTCGGCAATATAGCTTGCACCAGGCCTTGTTCGGAAGGCGGCATTGAAAAGACACAACAATGAGGAAGCATCGATGTCTGTCGCTCCGAAAAAGGGACATAATGCGAGTTGTCTCGCTTTTCTATGACTTACCTTCAGGTGTTATTAACATTAGGCGCTTTAAGAACATTCTCTTACGCCTAAAACACAGCCGATCCCTTTTGTATGTATGTTCGAATTTAAAAGATAGATATATATACACACTCACATGCATACATATTACAAGTAGTAAAGGGGATTAATAAATCTAATAAATCCAGGAAGATATCTATAAAGCACAACGAATTTGGTTAACTGTATCCAATAATCAACTACCAATTAATGTAAGTAGAATAGGCATGCAAGGTAATTCTTCATGCATGACAAGTAAATCCAAATACCGCTTAGAAGAATTTTAAGAAATTCGGAGTATAAGATAAGAATAAGAATGGAGAAAATCACATCTTTAGTTGGCAATTACACGCTACATTACCGACAACCGTCTCTATTGTGCCAGCACATTTAGGTAGAGAAAAAGGTATAAAATACCAGCCAAATTAATATATCCGAAAATATACGCTAACACAATGTTACCAAGGCAATAAAAATTGGTTAAATTCAAGGCGGCGAGCTGGCAGAAGCGTTAGCACGCTGGGCGAAATGCTTAGCAGTACTTCGTCTGCCGCTACGTTCTGAGTTCAAATTCCACCGAGGTCGACTTTGCCTTTCATCCTTTCGTGGTCAATAAATTAAGTACCAGTCACGCACTGGGGTCGATATAATCGACTTAATCCGTTTGTCTGTCCTTGTTTGTCTTCTCTGTGTTTAGCCCCGTGTGGGTAATAAAGAAATAGGTATCTCGTCTGTCTTTACGTTCTGAGTTCAAATTCCGCTGAGGTCGACTTTGTCTTTCATCCTTCCGGGGTCGATAAATTAAGTTGCGTACTGGGGTCGATCTAATCGACTAGCCCCGTCCCCAAAAATTTCAGGCCTTGGGCCTAGAGTTTTAAAAAAAATCGTTAAATTCAAAGTGAACTAATAAAATATCTCTAATAGTCAAATGCAAACAAAAAGAGCGTTGTTAAGAAGAAATATAGTACTCTATGAAAAGCCAGTCTAGTATGTATACACACACACACATATTTATATATATATATATATAGTTAATTGTTAGCAACAAGTATAATAGAAATTCGGCAATAATGCATATAATAATATACATGTAACATGTCTTTAGAAGCATATTTCGTTACTGTTCAATCAAAATGAAACCTGCGATTTATATTTTGATAGTTAAAAATGAAACGAAAAGAGTAATTTAATCGTTTTGTTTTTTGAGAAATAGATTTTCTAAACCTCGCCGAGAAAAAAAATATAAACGATCTACTTTAGTATACTGTGTAACAAATTGTATAGTTAATTGTAATACAAAGCAAATATATTTTCATAAGTCTCAGTAAGGTGGTGGATCGGGGGTCTCGTTGACCATTCCCTAATATAACAATAATTAAAGAATCACAGATTATTAATAACCGAAAACAACCACCGAATCTTAAAAGACTTTTAACAAAGGCGAAGTTTACATCAGAAGAGGAAATAATGCAGGTAACAAACGGTGGAGATCTTTCTTGTTATACGTGTAAAATGATTGAAAAGAGGAAAACTAAATGATTCAAGAATGGGATAGAATTGAAGATTAATTCGAATATGAATTACAAAACAAAATATCTAATTTACTGCCTCAACATTCCCCCACAGCAATGTAAATTATATTGGCCAAACGGAATCAAAATTAATTGTGTTCGAGAACGTGAATAACAAATCAAATACTCATATCTTACAACTATGTAATGTACATCAATACATTTGTGTAAATGGAAAATTTTGAATATTTCTTTTCTTCAAATAAAAGGAAAATATTATTAACTACGTAGAGCAAAAGAAGAATACTTTTTAAGAATCCTAAATCTGTAAGAAAATTGAAAATAGTTAAAAACCACTCCTAAAAACAATTTACACTCGAAATATTACCCCTATAACATGTATTTGAAAAACTAAACAACGAATGCTCCTACACACAATACAAAAACACGCTTTGAAAAGGATCGTGTCGTTCTGTTTATTTTTTTTTTAATTTTATTTAATTAATAATTGTTATTATAAGAAAACCTTTTTAATTTGCAACAACATATTTTTAAATGTGTATATTCGTGTTCGTGTGTGTATGTATAGGCATGCGTATATATATGTGTGTGTATGTATGTATGTATGTATGTATGTATGTATCTATGTATGTATATGCATGTGTTTATATAATATATATATACATACAAGTATGTATGGGTATATATGTATGTGTATACATACACACACACATATATATATATATATATGTGTATATATATATATATATTCAGTCGTAGATACGTAGGTAGATAGATAGATAGAGAGAGAGAGAGAGATCAGCAAATAATCGTTTTCCGTCGGCAGAGTTTAAAAGAACGCACCCTTTTACTAGAGACTACGAAATCAACTTTCAAGTATAAACAAAAATGTAATTTACTCTATCTTGAGTTAATTTAACCATTTTGTTTTACGTTTTTACACAAAACTAAAAACAAAAAAAAACATTTATTATAATATAAACATATATCTATGTGTGTGCCTCTGTATGGGCGTATATTTGCTCCTTGCTACTAAGTTTTGATTTTAAACGAAAAATGTAATAAGAAGATAGAGCATAGCCGAACATAGGATATTTATTACAATTATATAAAAGGTGCATATGGAGAAAAAATATTCAGCATATTCGTTTATGATAAATATATATACAGATAAATGTTCGATTGTTTTGAATTCTTTTAATTCCTTACTAACAGAAAAAAACTTAGTTTCTAAGACAAAATAAGGCTCATTCACTAATTCGGTGAAATTTAGACGTCAGCTGGATAGGCATATTTCTATGTAAGTATACATGTGTATGTATATAAATATAAACACATACATACATACACATATATATATATATTATTATTATTATTATTATTATTATTATTATATTTCGAATGGTCATTTTGCCAGTTTAGCCAATAAAAAAATCTTGACCACAACAATATATATATATATATATATATATATATATATATATATATATATATATATATATTCAAAATGTGACCGCGTGTGTATCGTTGGTGATTTTTTTCCTCCGTCTCCCCTTCCTTGGATCTTTCCTTTTCATATGTTTCTGACGAAGAGCTCCGCTCGAAACGTTAAGTCTTCCTTCTTTCTTTCCTTTCCTGAGCGTCCAATAACACTATACTTGTTCCACGTCCTCGCGTTGTTGTGATTTTGTGTTTTCATGTTTGGATTAACTATATATACAGAGAGAGAGAGAGAGAGAGAGAGAGAGAGAGAGAGAGAGAGAGAGAGAGAGAGAGAGAGAGAGATACATAGATAGATAGATATAAATATGTGTATGTGTGTGTACAGAGAGAAAGAGAGTGAGCATTCTGTATAGTTTAATGTGTAGAAAGTCAGACAATTGCAGTATTCGCCACCAGAGAGCATCTCGTATAGACGTACAGTGCTAAACAAAAATACAGATGTATATCAGTAGCACACAAAAAATGTCTAGCATCGGTGGAGAAATTGCTAAATCCAGATTTCTGCTTCTTTGAGCCTCAGCAGCAGCAAGTATATTTTGTGATCGATCTCTGAAGCACTTAAATGTTTTTATAATTTGTTTCGTGTAACGAAAGCATAGCGGACAACACTATTCAAGTTAAGGACTGGCGAAGGCAGCAAAAAGAAAGATACTGGTAAGAGCAGCCTTAGACCGGAAAATCCAAAGAAATCCAGGGGCATGTCCTGCAGGCCATGCTAATTTTGTTGTTTACGTGGGCCCACCAGCTCAAGTTGTTATTGATGGTTTCTCAAAGGTCTGAAGTAGTGTTTGATGCCACAAGGTTTTCACCCGAAGAAGGGAATGTTTGCTAAAATGTAACCTCTTTATCGAAGTGGATCAGTTCAAATTTATCCTCTTTTAACAGCATATTGTACCTGAATTCATTTCCTACATACGTTCATGCTTTTTCGCTGGTAATGCTTTTCTGTGTATATATAAAAATGTACACATTTTCCCAAATAAAATTGCACTTCATGTTCGAAGCTCTAACGAAGCTGTACTCAAGCATTCAAATATAAGTGAACTAGATCTTATTGTAGAAACAGCTGTAAGCTAATGAAGTTCTTTTCGTTTTTTCCTTTGTCATTCTCATTTCTTATTATCGCTCTGAACTCGACGGACGATTCGTTCTGAAGCATATGTATATTCAGCTCTAACGCATGTATGTGTGTATGTCAGTATTCAGTTTAATTTCAAGATTTCTTGCCAATAGAGAAAGAGTCAGTTTCTAACCTAGATTCAAGACACCTTCATTGGAATTTCAACATCAACAACAGGGTAGTTTTGTTTGTGTGTATATATATATATGTGTGTGTGTGTGTGTGTGTGTGTGTGTGTGTGTGTGTGTGTGTGTGTGTGTGTGTGTGTGTGTGTGTGTGCATGCATGCATGCATGTATGTATGTATGTATGTATGTATGTATGTATGTATGTATGTATGTATGATTGTATGTGTGCATATGTGCAGATTTGTATGTTTTGCTTTATGTATGTATTCTCATGCATATAGTTGCATATCTAGACATGCTCATATATATTTAAATGCTAAACTTCCGGAAAGTTTTACAGATTTTTACAGTTCCAGTGATGGATTGAATCTGTAGGCTTCGAATTAGCTTTCTCCTTTCTGGTTTTGCGAAGTCTAATTTCTCAAGATTGATATTTAGGCAGTGTGTTACATATCCTAGGATCCCAATAGTGTATGTATATATGTATGTATATTATATATACGTGTGTGTTTGCATATAATATATTACATATATAAATGTAGTATGTGTGTGTGTGTATGTGTGTGTGAGT